>NW_017672324.1:18579-127910 GCF_001879085.1 Nicotiana attenuata
ACCCCCAAGGTTTTAGCCTTTACAAAAACCCCGGACTATGGGAAGCGGTAAACGGCTCGGGATTGCTCTTTAAGTCCCATCATGAAAAAATACGACCTAGCCGCTGACATGTACATGATTTCATCGACGGGTAACCATCCAAGCGTCCACTGTATCTGACTGGCAGTGAGAGTCCGAAAGTATGATGTCCAGGCGGTTACTCCTTCAGTTAAACTAACCCCGTCAATTCTTGTGTAGAATTCCCCTATGCAGGTTTTGTCAGATGAACCATAACTCAGGAGTTGAGGACGATGGCACAGGTGTTCAGTCATCCACATTTGCAACAAGAGATTGCACCCTTCAAAGAAGTTCCCTCCAGCTTTGCAGGTTGTGAGAGCTCGGAAGATTTCAGCTATTATCATGGGTGCAAGAGTGCTTTTGGCTTGAGTCATTAAAGTATTGACAACCCCGGTTATTTTTATGTCAATGTTTCCATCTTTCCTCGAAAATACCAAACATCCTAGAAAAACCACCATAAAAGCAAAACGCCTATGTTCTTCCCATTTTTGGCGATTTCCTTTAGTACATATCTTGTTTTCCAGGTCGTTGAACCCTCCTATGTGGCCATATCTGTGGTATATGAAGTATGGAGTACAAAAACCCTTTGCCAAGTCCGGATTGTGGACCGTCCTGATTATATTCAGTGAGTCTAAGAACCTGTGCACAGCTACAGTTCTTGGGGCAACCAAGTATTTTTGTCTTAAAGGCACCTCATTATTTCCAATGTACCCGGCTATCTCCTCCAAGGTCGGGGTTAGTTCAAAGTCCGAGAAATGGAAGACGTTATGTGTCGGGTCCCAACATGTGACCAATGCTCTGATGATGTCTCCCCGAGGCACAATCTCTAATAAACCAGTAAGCCCTTTCAAATACTTTTTGACCTCGTCCTGTCCTTCTTTACCCAGATCGTTCCACCATAGACGCAACTCCAGAGGGATTTTAGTCATGATTGAGAAAGGTTCATTTTGAATCATGCTCATCCTGCACATTTATTAAGGTGATTTAATCACTTATTTTGACCTAACAGAAAAAAAACTATTTTGTTCAACTTTCCAATTTAAAAAAAGCAACCGGTTTTACGGCTACGGCCTTTCAGCACTTCGTAAAGAAGATTTTAAGGTTGTGCCCGCTAACCGTTTAAAAATGACTCAGGGTGGCTGTTCTTGCAAAACAGCCTTCCGGCGCCCTTTTTGGGGACATTCGGCTTATTTTAAACAAGAATGGCGGCACCCGACTTATTCATGACGAAATTAAAAAATTTGGCATTTTTGGGCTATTTTTGCAAAAGGGGAGGTTGGACCCGATGAGGGTTGCCTACGTATCTCACATCTGGTGAGAATCAAACCAGCGTAGTTCGGGCAGATTTTCCAAAACCAAAACTATTTTTGAAAACAAGACTCTTTTTCATTGACAGATACACTCTTTTTATGTTTTCTTCTTCAACAAACCATTTGAAAATAAGACTCTTGGTTTTTCTTTTTTACTGACAAATAAAACAAACCATTTTGTGAAAACAAATTTTCTTCTCCCTTTTTCCTTTTCTTTGCATTTTTCTCAAAAATTCGGTAGAGTTTTAACACTATTTTGACAAATAATTGACTTTCTACACTGCTACTTCTCTCCCTTTTTTTCTTTTTTTTTTCAATTTTTCCCAAATACTCCAAAGCCGGTCAGCATGCAAGTCCGAGACAAATAAATACATATACAACACGTAAGATGCATCAGGATGGTCTTTTTCATTTCAGGTTACATGTCCTAGATGGACCCAACCCCTGTGTTGAGTCCCCTACGGCAAATGCACGTGATGCAAATAAGCGTTCCTACTAGGGATCCGGCATGAAGTCAAGTTATTCTAGGTTCAAAACCAGGGTATGTGTTCTAGACTGTGTACCCGAGCGGACAACTCGAGTCGAGGAGGGGGCTACGTACCGGGGACCCGCGAGATCGTCCGGCTTAGTAACTTGTCCGGCCTCTTTCTTATTTCAATGTATGACACTAACAGAATAGGGAGTCTCAACCAGTAAGCACATCCCCGGAGGTGAGAAAAGAAGGGTTTCGGCACAGTTTATATACAGTTCAGATAATATCAAAGCGGTAAAGCATTTAGAACATTTAGCAGGAAACATGTAGGAAAATCAGATAAAGCCAAACATAACAATTATTCTAAGCTCGAATTCTTAAACCCTGAACCGAAGTTCTGGGTTTGTTTCCCCAGCAGAGTCGCCAGAGCTGTCACACCTCCTTTTTTACTACACCTGTAAAGGGTATATAAAAGGAGCTTTTCCAATTAAAGGACAATCGAAACGGGATTCATTTATTAAGAGATTCAGAGTCGCCACTTGGGAGATTTATGGTGTCCCAAGTCACCGGTTGAATCCCGAACCGAGGAAATTATGACTCTGTTAACAGTCCGCGAACCAGAAATCCGAGTAAGGAATTCTGTTAACCCGGGAGAAGGTGTTAGGCATTCCTGGGTTCCGTGGTTCTAGCATGGTCGCTCAACTGTCATATTTGGCTTATTTATCTGATTTCAAAACATGTTTGAGATTATGTGCTTTTTAACTTTGAACCACTTTTATTATTATTATTATTAAAGAGAATTGCAATGTCCTGAAAACATGTCTCAAACCACGTCACATAAATGCACCCGTGATTGTTGACACATTTCGACTTCGTTGAGATTTGGATTTGGGTCACATAAATGTGCACCCAAGTTTAGGAAGGTAATGTTATTAAAAATACGTGCCTAAAGTAGCTAGCGTGTTATTATCTTTGGGGAAGGCCGTGAAATTCGCTAAACGGCCCGTCCCGAAGTCTAGGTATTTAAACATGAGCATTTAATGAGGGCCCCGCAATTTATATGTTTTGTTCGGCGAGGCTCATCTCATTTTTAAAGGCCAGTCCTAAAGAAAGCTATGATTTTCTATTGTTATTTGTCTCTAATAATAAAAGAAATCCTAATTAATTAATATTATCTAATAGTTATTACGCTTGGGTCCATGAGCTCATATGATTTCAGGTTCTAGCCAGTTTGGGCTTGAAAGTAGCCCATATGGAAAGACCATAAACCAGGCGTGCAAAGGGCAGGTCAGTCATAAGCTTGAGCCCAAAGAGCCCAAGCCACGTGATATGTGCATGCCATACAAAATACCCAGTAAACATAGGTATTGGGCCTAAGGCCAGCCCAAACCGGACAGGGCAGATCAGGCCGCACAGGGGAGATCGAGGGATCGAATCCCTGAAGCCAGGCAGGCCCATATTTTGCTTAAACATTTGCCCACCAGAATTATTCCAAATTCTTCTGAGTGTGTTCAACAATTGGCAATAAGGTAAAACAATGTACACTTAATCAAATTAACATGATATTGATTACAAGTTAAGAACCTAAATTCATACTTTGTCCATAGCTAATTGTCAAACAGCTAGTTGATTCAAATTAGTGAATTGATGGTGACTGTTCAACTCAAGCAAATTACTGATATTAACCACTATCCTAAAACTATTAGTACCTACGTTGAAACAGTGAATTCGACAAGACGAAAGAGTTGACATTAATAGCAAACTTGCTGATAGTAACTACTGTAGTACAAAAATTGTTTGAGACACATGTTTAGCTTGAATTTAATAGACACACTGATTTCACAAGCAACTGCAAATCTCAATTGTTTCTGATTTCTTATTTTAACAGAAGAAGCGTTGAGTTAAAACAAGTATTAACTATATTGAAGCTACAACTAGATAACCACAGGTTTAAACAGTCCCAAAACAGTCCAATTAATTACATTCAAGTCAGAATTAAACTATGAATCTAACATATAACTAACTACTACTACATTATGGTACAAACAGGCATGGCTTCCAAGAACAAATGAATGAGCAGTCTATTGCATTTCCACTTCAAAACTACATCACATCAAATTCGAGAATGTGTACCTGGATATTTGGAATATAAGAAGAAGAAGAAGGAGTCAGCAGCAATAACAACTACTGAAATCCAGCCAGTCAAAAACAGCAACAATTGGAGAGATTTGAACCAAAATAATCTTCACAACACCCAGTAACACATCATAGAAATGCAGCACCCAGTAAATGACCAAAAACAAACCGATTGAACTCCAAAACTACTCGAAATCAAACCAGCAGACCTTTGGAACTACGGCAAATAGAAACTGAACTAGGAAATGTAAATCAATAGCCCAAAGTTGAAATTCACCTAAGGTTTCAATGGAACAGTATTTCTTTTTGGTTTTCTGGAGGTTTTCTATTATTTTTTATTTTTTGAATGTTGAATTTCAAAATCAGATCTGAAAACTAGAGAGCACTTTTGGGGGGATTTTTGGAGCTCCAAAACCTATTAGACAAGGCATGAGAGTGCCTTTTTATAGGCAAAAAATGAGGGGCAGCTTCAGATTTTTAGTTTTACATATAGTCCCTCACTTATTTCTACTTAACCCTCTATTTTCTGACTTGTTACTCAAGTTAACACACTTATCTTCTGAAATTTACCTTAAAACCCACATCTAGAAGCTTCTAGGAAATTCTTGCTATATCCCCTACCCTTGAATTGCCTATCTTACCCTTATTTGAATTCTAAAATTACCATGTCTTAACAAACCAGTCCATTTTAGATGTCTAACCTACCCTTGACTGCCCCTGAAATTACTAACCCACCCAAACCCCTTTTGTCCTAGTTGAACAACTGACTATAGTTAAACTAACTACTCTAATTTCAGTTATAACCAAACACCACCAATTAAGAACATTTAATAATTGAACTTATTAATCAAATAGCTTCCAACTAACACTAAGCACTAAACTAGATTCAAGCTAGAATCAGATTATTCTCAAACACAAACTTAAAAGAACAAAAATTGCTTTAAATCTTCAAACTCACACTCAAACCAAATCAGATCGACGCAACTTCAATAATCAAAGCAAAACTCAAATTGAAATCCTAGAGTTGGTATGAATTACCCCATCAAATCCACAGAACATATTAAAATAACATTGCATCAATTAACATGAACAAACTGCAACCCTAACTGACGAATAATCAATAAAGAACTCAAACTAAACTTGGGGCATTTGAATAAAATCCTACTCCTAAACTAGTGACAATTTGAAAACAATTTCATGTTATCAACTACTCATGGAGCAAGAACAAATATGGAATTACGAGAAACAGAAACAAAATTAAAACGAACTCACTAATTTTGACTCTAGGGTTCTGTCGGCTTATCACCTTAAAAATAAACCAACTCTGGCGAGATTCGAGCACCATTGACACTGGATTCGCCATAAGGGGAAGGAGGATACCATGTGGTATGGATTTGACAAGATTTGGGAATTTAAGGTTTTGACCAGAAACTTCAAATCGATATTCGAAGAGTTCCGGTCAGATTTGAGGGACGGGGTTTGGGAGTTTGATAGAGGAGGACAAAGTGGTTCCATGATTTTAATTTGGACTGATTTGGGCGAAGTGGTGTCATGGCCGGAAAACTTTGATCTAACGTTCGAAATGTTTGGCCGGGATTTGAGGGAATCTAAGGTTAGATATGGAAAGAAGAGGTCGAGAAGAATCAATGGTGAAGTTTAGGGGTCGTTTGGAGCATCGCCGCCGCCGGCGGACGGCGGCGGAGTGGCGGAGGCATGGTGGGGACGGTGGCGCTACAGGGTACGAGGAAGGGGAAGAATGTCTTAGGGTTTGGAATGTTTTTTCGGACAGATTTATTTATCATTGTGAACACATCAGGGCCGTTTGATCATAGGGAATGAATGGCCTGGATTATGTGACGCCGAAACGGCGTCGTTTTAGGGTAAGGAGACCTGGACCGGATACTTTGTGGATTGGGCTGGGGAAATGGGTATTGGAAAGGGTCACGAAAATGGCCCAAATAACTTAGCCCTTGATTGTTGTTTATTTTCTTCCTTTCTTTTCTTTTGTATTCTATTTTGTTTATTGTATTTATTTCTTTTGCAAAATTAACCAAACCTTATTTAACTCCAAATTCAGACCAATTAATTATCTAAAAATAGAATAAATCCTAGTAAACAAAAGAAAACTAAACAAAACGCAAAAATGCAAACAAGTGACTATTTTTGTAATTTTCTTTATATTTTGTTCTAAAAACAACTTAACCACTAATTAATCCTAAAATATGAAATTAGATCCTAAATGCAAATGTCAAGCGTATTTTTATATTTTTATATGAATTAAAATGCACAAATAAAATGCAAACAATTAACAGAAAATAACACAAAATTCACAACTTGTAAAATAATGAAAGAAATCATTTTGTTTGAATATTTGGGAACAATTCACTTAGGGCAAAAATCACGTGCTCACATGCGTTCCATGCCTGCAAGTGCATGTAGACAGGCTGACGATCCCCCTTCTTAGGATCCTTGCTCAGCGAGAGTTGGTGTGCTCCACTTGATCTGGAGCTGCTATTGAGTTTTGGTACGATACTTTTGTATACATATGGGTATGACGGGGCCCAGTCCCATCCTCTATATAATGTACACTCTATTAGAGGTCTGTAGATAGTCATGTGTAGTTAGATAGTATGTGTCATTGTCGGCTCGCCCGACTGTATTCCGTATATATATGTATATATGTCTTTTGGGCATGTTTTTCTGCGTATGTTATTCACATGAATCAGTATTTTATTGCCATGCGTTATGCATGACCTACACTTATTTCATGTTATATCTTAGACATATGCATAGGGGTGTTCGATAAGTATAACTCGGGCACTCGTCATGCCCCATCGGTTTGGGTCATGACAAAAGTGGCATCAAAGTAGTTCCATTCTAGGGTTGTCTACAGATCGTGTCTAGTAGAGTCTTGTTAATAAGTGTTTTGTGCACCACACTTATAAACAGGAGGCTGCAGGACATATAGGATGCTATCCTCCCTTCTTATCTTAGATCGTGCGATATGAGGATTCATTTTCCTAACGATATGTTATGTTTTCAGTGATGCCCAAGAAAGCTACAGCCGCCCAGAAGGGCAAGTCCGTGGTTGATGAGACTACAAGTCGAGTGCCATGAGTTACCAGGGCTCGGGGAGAGTCGCATAGTGAGACTCCATCTCAGACTTCACATACCCTTCCCTCTCCAGAGGATATTCGAGGGGCATCAGCTCCAGCACCCGCTCCAGTACCCCTAGCTCCTCAACCAGATGCACCGGGTCAGGAGATGAGAGATGTTATTTAGCTATTGACTCGATTAGTGTCTGCACATGTTTGGCGCCAGGAGGTAGGTATTGGTCATGCAGATAGGGCCATTAGTGCGAGGGTTCGTGATTTCATTAATTTAGACCCTCCGATATTCACTGGAGCAGACCCAAACGAGGACCCTCAACGGCTAGTGCACCCCCTCAGTTTGCTGGTAGGAGATTTGATGGTTCCACCTATCCAGGGCCCAGTCAGAGTTCTAGGGCCTCTAGTTCTCAGTATAGGGGTGAGTCAAGTCAGATGAGGCCACCCTTGCCACGATGTGCTCAGTGTGGCAAGCAGCATGTCGGACAGTGCCTCGTGGGTTGGGTGTTTGTTATACTTGTGGTTATCCAGGCCATGTTATGAGAGATTGTCCGACGAGAGGTGGTGCATGTATAGTTTAGCCAGCGGGATCTGTAGCTGGTTCGTCATCATCAGTATGCCCCTCTGGGCAAGGCTCACAGGCACCAGCCGGTCGTGGTATAGGCAGAAGTGGAGCATCTAGCTCGAGCGGTCCTCAGAACCGCATTTATACATTAGCGGGATGACAGGATCAAGAGTCGTCACCTGAGGTTGTTACAGGTATATTATCAGTCTCCTCATATGATGTATATGCATTAATTGATCTAGGTTCCACCTTATCTTATGTCACTCCGTTGGTTGCTAGCAAGTTTGGTATAAAACCTGAGTTGATTAAACCTTTTGAGGTGTCTGCACCTGTTGGGATCAGTGATAGCTAGACGGGTATATAGATATTGTAACGACTCGACCGGTCATTTTGAGCCCTAGCGCGCCGTTCAGTAGTTCGAGGCCATGAGCAGCTCCATTTCAGGTATTACGACTTGTACACGTGGTCAGAATTGAATTTCGGAAGATTCGGAAGGAGAATTTTCATTTCGAAAGCTTTAAGTTGAAAGAATCGACTAGGATTGGATTTTTGAGTAAACGACATCGGAATCGGGATTCGAAGGTTCCATCAAGTTCGTATGATGATTTCGGACTTGTGCGTATGCCCGGATCGGGTTTTGAATGACCCGAGAGCATTTTGGCGCCTATTTTGGAGGTTAGCATTTTGGAAGAAATTTCATAGGTTTGGGTTGTAGTGCATTTCAGTGTTACCAACGTCCGTTTGGGAATCCGAGTCTGGGAGTAGCTCCGTATGGTGATTCTGGTATTGGGAGTGTGATCGAAAGTGAATTCGGAGGTCCGTGGGTCACTTTGAAGTCATTTGGCTAAAGATAGAAATTTGAAGGTTTTTAAGAAGTTTGACCGGAGGTGGACTTTCTGATATCGGGGTCGGAATCCGATTCCGGAAGTTGGAGTAGGTCCATAATGTCGAATAGTGTGCAAAATTTGAAGTCAATCGGACGTGATTTGATAGGTTTAAACATTGAAAGTAGAAGTTTGAAATTCTAAAGTTCATAAAGCTTGAATTGGAGGTCGATTCGTGGTTTTAGTGTTATTTGATATGATTTGAGGCCTCAAGCAAGTCCGTAATGTGTTTTGGGACTGGTTGGTATGATTGGTTGGGGTCCCGGGGGCCCCGGGTGGATTCCAGGTGGTTAACGAATCGAAAATGGAATTTTGGAGATAGCTGAAGTTGCTGGTTGCTGGTATAACCTTACCTGCGAGACTTGGGCCGCAGGTGCGGAGCTGCAGAAGCGCCCTTCATGCCGTAGAAGCGAAAATGGGCGGGGCAGATACGGTCATTTTGCAGCAGATGCGGGACCGCACTTGCAGTGGACGAGGCGCAGAAGCGGAAAAGGGGAGCCTGGAGGAAATCGCAGAAGTGGTAGGTTGGCTTGCACCTACGGAACCGCAGAAGCGGTCAAGGGACCACAGGTGTGGAAGTGCTGGAGGCAGAATAGTTCTTTTAAAATCGGGATTTGGCCATTTTCTCTCATATTTTCTTGGCTTGGGCGATTCTTGGAGAGTTTCAAGAGGGAATTTTCATCATCAATGATAAGGTAAGCTAATCCCATCCATCTTGAGTTAAATATATCGATTATGTATGGATTTTAGCATGTAAATTGGTAGAAATTTGGGGTTTTGGTAGAAAGACCTAGAAATTTATATTCTTGGATTTTGACCACGATTTTGGATATGAAATTAAGAGTAAATTATATATTTGAGTTCGTGAGGCTATGGGTAAACTTACTCTTCGAAAAATCTTGGAATCTGGGCACGTGGGCCCGAGGGCAATTTTGTCAACCTTTCAACCGGGGTAAGGAATTGTTATAGATTGGATTGTAATGAGTAATTGACCATATATTAATGGATTGGCATAATTATTGGCTAGTTTTAGAGTGTGGTGCATCAATTTGAGTCTTCGGAAGGGCGTGGAAGGCCGGTTATGGATCTTCGGAGCGAGGTGAGTCTCCTTTCTAACCTTGTTAGAGGGAATTGTCCCCATAGGTGAGTTAATTGGTTATGTCATATGTGCTCCTATTTGTGGGGGCTACGTAAGCTTGAGGTGACGAGAGTCCGTGCGTAGCTACTATTATGCTTTAGTCCGGGTAATTTAGGGCCCAAAAGCATGCCTTCTTGTAATACTTGCAACCTTGTTGACAAACTTAAAATGCTTAAAACATATCGAACGTATAAATGAATTTCCCAAAAAAAAGGCTAGATATCATTTCTTGACTTTTAAAAGAGGAACTTGCCTTTTCCTAAATATTTGCTCCTTGATGGATTACTGATTTGATTGTTTGAATGTGTTTATCTATTGTGGAACGGGCTGAACCCCTAGGTAGATTAAATAGATGCATCTATGGTTCGCCTCATTCGACCCTCTGGCAGTGCACAGTTTAAATATTGTTGGATCGGGTCGTACGACCTCGGCATGAGTTGCGCATGCTTGTATTGCTTGCCTTGATATTTGTTGATACTAATATCTGCTCTCCCCGACTTGAGATAATTGTTAATTAATGGATTATGAATCCGGAGATTTTTAATAAAGAGGAACTTTTACCTGTTTAGTAATTCACTTGAATCTACTGTTGTTCTTAATAAATCCGTGGGTCATCGCATTAATAATATTGTTACTGGACCTTTAGTAAGTGTCGAAGTTGCCATCTCGTCTCTACTTCTTCGAGATTAGGGGGATGCTTACTAAGTATTGTTTTTGTATGCATACTACACTTCTATGCATTTTTGTTGCACGAGCACATGTACTTCTAGTGGCCTACTGGGCGTAGCAGCATGGATGATACTGGGACTAGGTGAGCTGCATCACTCGAGGCGACCCGCAGCTAGTATAGTCTCTTTCAGTGTATTGTATTTACCTTCTGTCCATTTGTACTCCGGACGAATGTTGTATTGTATTGTTTCATAGAAATAACTCATGCACTTGTGACACCGGGTTCTGGGGATGTCTATGGGTTTATTCAGAAATTTAAAAGTTGTTAAAGGTTTCATTTTCTTATTCAGTGCCTATGTACATCTTAAACGTATAAAAGGGGAGATTTCAAAAATATTTAAAACGAGAATTTAATTAAGTAACTTGGTTGGCTTGCCTGACTGCGGTGTCCGGCGCCATCATGACCCTTAGTAGATTTTGGGTCGTGACAACATGGTATCATAGCACTAGGTTCCTAGGATCTCACGAGTCATGAGCAAGTCTAGTAGAGTCTCGTGGATCGGTACGGAGATATCTGTACTTATCCTCGGGAGGCTGCAGGACTGTTAGGAGTACTTCCCTTCTTGATTTCCCATCGTGCGATTTGTTCCCTGGAGGCTACGCCTTTAATTCCTTCATATTCAATCTTATGCGACGCGAACCGCCTGTTATAAATCGAGAATTGAAGAATTGTAATAGTACTACCGATGTGGTGCGGGATGTTTCTCCCTGCATGGTTGTCTGGGCTATTATCGCCGCCTTGTGAAAGGATATTCTGTCGTTTCGGCTCAGTAGCGATGCTTCTAAGAGCTTTGAGGCTAGGAACAAGTTTCCATGATGCTATGAACGATTGTTCCGCAGTATTGATATGATGGTAGGATGTTTGCCTACGTGTCGGGGCAATGAATGACTTGAATGGAGGTTTACCCAGTGCATGATCTAGAGATTCGGTATTTTATTCCCGGCAGGGGAAAGGCAATCGGACTGAGAATGGTCAGAGATGGGCTGGTGGAGTAATGAGACTTGGTATTTGCGAGCGTGGTGGAGTTTTCTTCTATGATGAGGTGTCGTTGTCCTAATTGAACGTACTAAGTTTGCCGATGTTATGATCTTCTACAATTTGCCTTCGGGGTAAGCTATTGTGAAATAGTATTGAAGATGCGGCTATCAGATATCGCAGGGTGCGGTAGTTTAGGATTGAATCAGTGTTTCTAATGTCGACGGTTTGAGAAAAAAAATGATCTTCGAAAAGGTTTAAAGTTAGCAGCAGTTGTGGGTTCAAGTGCCATGAAGATAGATTTTATGTATGGCAATAACGGAGCAGCAAAGGATAAGGAAGGACATGTGGGGAGTGTCAGGCGGCGGTTAAAACTTCTAGAAGGCCAGGTATAAGAAGTAAAGGTCGAATAGTCGACTAAAGGGGTGAGTTTCGCAAAAGTGGGAGAGTTTGGGGTGATTTGGGAATTTTAGTGATTTGATGATTGGGGCCTACGGATTAATTTGGAGTATGGGCTATTAGGCGGCAGGAGATTTGATATAACGGAAAGGAGCTGCTTGAAATGAAAAAGGATATGACCTAACTTTGAATTGGAAGGATGTTGCCGCGCACTTAATTGATGTCCATGAGAGGTGAATGAACTTGTGCAGCTAGAGAGTCAGCTTGGACTCAGGATGGGTCATTAATGTCGTGGGGATTGCACCCCGTGTAGCAGCGTTGGAAGACGTCGGCACGTAAATCCCACAGGTGGGTTATCTTTAGTGAGCGGATCGGTAGTTGCGTGGTTGGCGAAGCTTCTGCGGAAATTCTATTGGCTATACAGCAAGGAGATCGGTCGTGCGAATGTGGTTGATGATTCAGAGTATAAAAGGAGGTTTTATAGAAAGATTTCGAGAATTTTGGCGGTTGATTGCGCAAGGTTATGTCAATAAGAAATCAAAGATCCGGGTGAAGTCCAGAGTTATGTAATAATGGCTTCAAGCTAAGTGGGAGAGTCCCACCGCCTATGATTAGGGTTGCATGGTTAACTACATGTGAGGTTTTTGGTTATTTGCGTATTGATGGGTCATTCCAGCTACGAAAAGGACATAAGCGATGATTTGAGCAAAGGAATTGTTAAAGGTGTGCTATAGTTGGCCTTGTTTGCCCATGTTCAGACTTGGGGAAGGATTTAGGATTTATGCCTTGTATAGATGTGGGTTTCGAGGGAAGTGATCCTGCCGGGTGCTTCGTCGAGAGGGTATTCATGTGCTAGAAGATTTATGGAGTTGATTATATTCGGGGCCAAGTCAGAGCGGGTGGCTCTCAACAACAGTCCTAGTGGATTCAAAGGGGTAAAGCGGGGTGCCTAATGGCTTCGAGCCTATAGATTCAGTTAAGAATCAAGCCTTGTAGCAGCGTATGAGGGGGTGCCCAGAAGATTCTATGATATTTTGACCTGCAGGGTAGCATTTGGGAGGTATGAAATGGTTAGGGGGAATTGAGACAGCATGGTCTCGTGATTCAAGGTCACTCGGGATGAGTGCGGATGGAGGGTGTTATGTGTTGAATGGAATTATTATTATTTCTAAGGCAATCAAGAATTAATTTGGAAGAAGATAGATTGGTTAGCCATAGTTGAATTGGCATATTGGTGGTAGTGATCAGTTCCTTCAACGCGATCAAGTTATGCAAGTGATTTGTGGTGGTACATGTGAGGCTTATCGGCCGTCGTGATTGATGTTATTCAGAAGTATTCTAACTGTTATGGCCTGTCATGTGTAGGCGGATTCCGGAAGGGCTATGGTGGCTTAGACCACTACTTAGAAATTTGGCGTATTCTACGGTTACGAGGATTCACCTGTGTGTCGCAATGGTTCTCCTGAAGTGAGTTAAGTGAAATATTTCTATATGATGAAGTGTTAATCTATTAGTGGTTCTGGAGTTATGATGAAAAATCGTGTTTAATCGTATATTGGTGTGTTGGGTGCAGAGAGTGGTATGGAATTTGAAGTAAGGATCAAGGTTACAGTTCGGTGTCGACAGGAATGTCACGAGCTCGGATGAGCAGGAAAGTAGTTTCGATGTTTAAAGTAAGTTGGTATTGTCTTCAGCGTAACCTGAGATTGGTGTTTATGGAAAAAGGCTTTGCATCCTAGCTAAGGGTTCTTGATCGCTTTTTAGCGCTAGCGCGACCGGTGAGTTGGATGTACAGATCTGTTATCTGCTACGGAAGGTTGTGGGAGCGTGCCCACGGAAAGGTTGTATTAGTGTAGCATGTAGTAACTTGATCGATTGAAGAGTTAAATCAAGTATGAAATTGTAGTGATGTCGCTAAATTAAGAATTTATGCCTGGAGGGCACACGGTTATTTGGGTTGTGGACCGTGGAGGACTACTCCGGTTATGATGGTTGTTCTTGTGTGTTATGAGGAAACGGGGAGTATTTATGGACCTTGAAGGGTCATTAGCCTAGTTCAGTGCGATCAAAACCAGCTTGAGGTCCACGGAGGGGTTTAAATGTGAATATGGGCTTTATATCAGGCCAGATGTGTTCATTTCAGTAAGGCGCTCCTTGTGGAAGGGCGGTCAGGGTGTTATTTCATCGTCAGTTATTTCATGTAATGCTATATTGTACCGTGTGAGTTGCGAAAGGGCTTGGTAATTTCTTATGTGTTGAGGTTCCGCGTAGCGATGGTGTGTGAGCAGTACGGCTCTTTAGTTTCAGAACACATATCGCACCTCAGTTGTGCTTGAGTTTGTTGGCTTATGGCACTATATGTCCCCTCAGGGGTGGTATTATGCACTTAGCATGCTTGTGATCGATACTCGATATCTTGTTGTAATGAGCGATTCAGCTCGATGTGTATCTCCTTATGTGAGTTTTATGTGCGGATCGGGTTGCACGCCGCAACAGTGTGATGATCATTACAATCCTTTATATTCCATTCTATGTGTTTTGTTTCTCCATTTTTTGAGGAAGGTTCATATTAGTTGCGTGATTTGATTAGTTCCTTCCAGAGTTCATTTTCCTTATGTATCGCGTTCGAGTTGGTAGCCTATTGGCACATTGTGGCACCATATGAGACTTTTGGTCATGTCAGGGGTGACTTGCTGCCTGAGCAGTTCGACAGAGCAAGATAAGGTTACCGGATCTAGGATCAGTGCAATCGGATTATATGAAGTACATTAAGGAGCTAAGGCCATTATTTGGTTCAAGATGAGGTGATGGTTCCTGACAGGAGTGTAGGCCCAATGATTTGTTGGTTCGGCAATTGGTTATGAATTTCTACACACCTCTTCCATCTTGGCCGTATTGTAAGAGTTAGAGCAAGACCTATGTAGGTCATGAGGTTCAATGGGAGCATCAGATTCGTGGAATTTCGATTTATTCGATCAGAGAATGCTATTGTGGTCCTGTGAGTAAAGTGGTGCAAGGTGTGAATTCAGCTAAGATACGCAATCATGTTTTGGTGCTGCGTGTAGTTATTGATACGGTGTTCATATGGCAGAAGCAGGCCTGGCAGAGGATTTCAGATGTTGAAATTGGGCTCTAAGGCTTATTTGCCTAAGTGAAAAAGGATATCTTCAGATTGACCGAACTAGGGTGCCCAGCTGAGTTGTGGTAGCAGGGGTAGGTGCTCGAGGTGTTAAACAGTGATTCCGGACAACCCCAACACAGTTCCTAGCACGTTCAAGGATGAACGTATGTTTAAGTGGGAGAGGATGTAATGACCCAATCGGTCGTTTTGAGCCCTAGTGCGTCGTTCAATAGTTCGAGGCCATGAGCAGCTCCATTTCAGGTATTACGACTTGTACGCGTGGTCAGAATTGAATTTCGGGAAGTTCGGGGTTGATTCGGAAGGAGAATTTTCATTTCAGAAGCTTTAAGTTGAAATAATCGACTAGGATTGGATTTTTGAGTAAACGACATCGGAATCAGGATTCGAAGGTTCCATCAGGTTCGTATGATGATTTCGGACTTGGGCGTATGCCCGGATCGGGTTTTGGATGACCCGGGAGCGTTTTGGCGCCTATTTTGGAGGTTAGCATTTTGGAAGAAATTTCATAGGTTTGGGTTGCAGTGCATTTCAGTGTTACCGACGTCCGTTTGGGAATTCGAGTCTGGGAGTAGCTCCTATGGTGATTCTGGTGTTGGGAGCGCGATCGAAAGTGAATTCAGAGGTTCGTGGGTCATTTTGGAGTCATTTGGCTAAAGATAGAAATTTGAAGGTTTTTGAGAAGTTTGACCGGAGGTGGACTTTTTGATATCGGTGTCGGAATCCGATTCCGAAAGTTGGAGTAGGTCCGTAATGTCGAATATGACTTGTGTGCAAAATTTGAAGTCAATCGGACGTAATTTGATAGGTTTAAACATCGAAAGTAGAAGTTTGAAATTCTAAAGTTCATAAAGCTTGGATTGGAGGTCGACTCGTGGTTTTAGCGTTGTTTGATATGATTTGAGGCCTCGAGCAAGTCCGTAATGTGTTTTATGACTGGTTGGTATGATTGGTTGGGGTCCCGGGGGCCCCGGGTGGATTCCGGGTGGTTAACGGATCAAAAATGGAATTTTGGAGATATCTGAAGTTGCTGGTTGCTGGTATAACCGCACCTGCGAGACTTGGGCCGCAGAAGCGAAAATGGGCGGCTAGGTTGGGACCGCAAATGCGGTCATTTTGCCGCAGATGCGGGACCGCACCTGCGGTGGACGAGGCGCAGAAGCGGAAAAGGGGAGCCTGGAGGAAACCGCAGAAGCGGTAGGTTGGCTCGCACCTGCGGAACCGCAGAAGCGGTCAAGGGACCGCAGGTGCGGAAGTGCTGGAGGCAGAATAGTTCTTTTAAAATCAGGATTTGGCCATTTTCACTCATATTTTCTTGGCTTGGGCGATTCTTGGAGAGTTTCAAGAGGGGATTTTCATCATCAATGATAAGGTAAGCTAATCCCATCCATCTTGAGTTAAATATATCGATTATGTATGGATTTTAGCATGTAAATTGGTAGAAATTTGGGGTTTTGGTAGAAAGACCTAGAAATTTATATTATTGGATTTTGACCACGATTTTGGATATGAAATTGAGAGTAAATTATATATTTGAGTTCGTGAGGCTATGGGTAAACTTACTCTTCGAAAAATCTTGGAATCCGGGAACGTAGGCCCGAGGGCATTTTTGTCAACCTTTCGATCGGGGTTAGGAATTGTTATAGATAGGATTGTAATGAGTAATTGAGCATATATTAATGGATTTGCATAATTATTGGCTAGTTTTGGAGCGTGGTGCATCAATTTGAGTCTTCGGAAGGGCGTGGAAGGCCGGTTATGGATCTTCGGAGCGAGGTGAGTCTCCTTTCTAACCTTGTAAGAGGGAATTGTCCCCATAGGTGAGTTAATTGGTTATGTGCTCCTATTTGTGGGGGCTACGTACGTACGAGGTGACGAGAGTTCGTGCGTAGCTACTATTATGCTTCAGTCCGGGTAGTTTAGGGCCCAAAAGCATGCCTTCTTGTAATACTTGCAACCTTGTTGACAAACTTAAAATGCTTAAAACATATCGAACGTATAAATGAATTTCCAAAAAAAAGGCTAGATATCATTTCTTGACTTTTAAAATAGGAACTTGCCTTTCCTGAATATTTGCTCCTTGATGGATTACTGATTTGATTGTTTGAATGTTTTTATCTGTTGTGGAACGGGCCGAACGCCTCGGTAGATTAAATAGATGCATCTATGGTTCGCGCCATTCGACCCTCTGGCAGTGTACAGTTTAAATATTGTTGGATCGGGCCGTACGACCTCGGCATGAGTTGCGCGTGCTCGTATTGCTTGTCTTGATATTTGTTGATACTAATATCCGCTCTCCCCGACTTGAGATAATTGTTAATTAATGGATTATGAATCCGGAGATTTTTAATAAAGAGGAACTTTTACCTGTTTAGTAATTCACTTGAATCTACTGTTGTTCTTAATAAACCCGTGGGTCATCACATTAATAATATTATTACTGGACCTTTAGTAAGTGTCGAAGTTTCCATCTCGTCTCTACTTCTTCGAGATTAGGCGGGATACTTACTGAGTGCACGTTGTTTTTGTACTCATACTACACTTCTGTTCATTTTTGTTGCACAGGCACGTGTACTTCTAGTGGCCTACTGGGCGTAGCAGCATGGATGATACTTGAACTAGGTGAGCTGCATTACTCGAGGCGACCCGCAGCTAGTATAGTCTCTTTCAGTGTATTGTATTTGCCTTCTATCCATTTCTACTCCGTACGAATGTTGTATTGTATTGTTTCTTAGGAATAGCTCATGCACTTGTGACAGCGGGTTCTGGGGATGTCTATGGGTTTATTCAGAATTTTAAAATTTGTTAAAGGTTTCATTTTCCTATTCAGTGAAATTTACTATGTACAGCTTAAACGTATAAAAGGAGAGATTTCAGAAATATTTAAAACGAGAATTTAATTAAGTAATTTGGTTGGCTTGCCTGACTGCGGTGTCCGGCGCCATCACGACCCTTAGTGGATTTTGGGTCGTGACAGATATTGTATAGTAGTAGTTCTTAGTCGCCATACAGTAGCAGACCTGATTGAGCTAGATATGGTAGAATTTGATGTTATAATGGGTATGGATTTGTTGGCTTCTTGTTATGCTAATGTTGATTGTAGATCAAAGATGGTTCGATTTCAGTTTCCAGGGGAGCCAATTCTAGAGTGGAAAGGTAACACTGCATCGCCGAGAGGTAGGTTTATTTCCTATCTCAAGGCAAGGGAGATGATCAGAAAGGGCTATATTTATCACTTAGTTCAGGTACAGGACGTGAAAGCAGAGTCACTGACCCTTCAATCTATCCCGGTGGCTAATGAGTTTCCCGATGAGTTTCCAGGCCTTCCGCCAGAGCGGGAGATTGAGTTTGCTATTGACACGTTACCAGATACTCAGCCGATATTTGTTCCTCCTTATAGAATGGCACCTGCAGAGCTGAGAGAGTTGAAAGAAAAACTGAGGGATTTTCTTGAAAAAGGCTTTATCAGACCCAGTACATTACCGTGGGGAGCACCTGTGTTATTTGTGAGCAAGAAAGATGGTTCCTTGCGGATGTGTGTTGATTACAGACAGTTGAATAAGGCGACGATCAAGAATAAGTACCCGCTCCCGAGGATTGATGATTTACTTGATCAGTTGCAGGGTGCTAGGTGTTTCTCGAAGGCAGACTTAAGGTCGGGGTACCATCAGGTAAGGGTTAGAGAGAAAGATATTCTGAAGACAGCATTCAGGACCAGATACGGGCACTTTGAGTTTCGTGTTATGTCGTTCGGCTTGACCAATGCCCCAGCAGTATTCATAGACTTGATAAACCGTGTGTTCAAACCCTTTCTAGATCTGTTCGTGATTGTACCTATAGATGATATTTTGGTTTATTCTCGTTCAGAGGCTGAGCATGCATATCATTTGCGTATTGTGCTCAGAGTTTACAAGAAAGGAAGTTGTACGCAAAATTCTCTAAATGTGAATTCTGGTTGAATTCTGTAGCTTTCCTTAGACATATTATTTCAGATGAGGGTATCCGTGTTGATACACAGAAGATTGAGGCAGTGAAGACTTGGCCTAGACCCACGACACCGACGGAGGTTCATAGCTTCCTGGGTTTGGCAGGTTATTATAGGAGATTTGTAGAAGGATTTTCTTCTCTTTCAGCACCATTGACAAAGTTGACTCAGAAGGAAACTAAGTTTCAGTGGAATGATGCTTGTGATCGGAGTTTCCAGGCATTAAAGGACAAATTGACTTCGACACCAGTTCTGACACTCCCAGGGGGTACGGATGGTTATTCTATCTATTGTGACGCTTCGGGCATTGGATTGGGTTGTGTACTGATGCAACATGGTAAGGTTGTAGCTTATGCTTCTAGACAACTAAGAAAGCACGAGAAGAATTACCCGACCCACAATTTAGAGTTAGCCGCGGTGATTCATGCACTAAAGATGTGGAGGCACTATTTGTATGGCATCCATGTTGATATCTACGGATCAGAAGAGCCTTCAGTATGTCTTCCAGCAAAAGGAATTGAATTTACGTCAGAGGCGATGGTTGGAGCTACTGAAAGACTATGATGTTGATATTTTATACCATCCAGGGAAGGTGAATGTAGTAGCCGATGCCCTCAACCGTAGATCTATGGGTAGCCTATCATATTTACAGCCAGAGAAGAGTGAGATAGCCCGTGAGATTCATCAGCTAGCTAATCTTGGAGTTCGATTACTAGATTCAGGTGATACCCGAGTTACTATCCAGGACACGGCAACATCCTCCTTAGTAACTGAAGCGAAGGAATGCCAGTATGAGGATCCTGTGCTAGCTCATTATAGAGATACAGCCCCTCAAAAGGAGAAGACACCATTTGAGATTAGAGGATACGGAGTCCTCAGATACTGAGGTCGATTATGTGTTCCTAATGTGGCAGGGCTGCGCCAGCAGGTTATGGGAGAAACACACTATTCTCATTATTCTGTTTATCCAGGAGCGACAAAAATGTATCATGATATCAGGGAAATATGCTGGTGGGATGAAATGAAGAAGGATATAGCAGAGTTTGTTGCTCAGTGCCTTAATTGTTAGTAGGTTAAGATTGAGCATCAAAAACTCGGTGGATTATTGCATGCTATAGAGATTCTGACTTGGAAATTAGAAGTAATTAATATGGATTTCATCATAGGCTTACCTCGTACCCAGCGTAGGTTTGATTCTATATGGGTTGTTGTGGATAAACTTACAAAATCAGCCCATTTTCTGCCTGTCAAGACTACGCATTCAGCAGAGGATTATGCAAGGCTTTACATTAAGGAGATAATACGACTTCATGGTGTCCCTATATCTATTATCTCAGATAGAGGTGCTCAGTTTACAGCAAATTTCTGGAGGTCCTTCCAAAAAGGATTTGGGACTCAAGTAACTCTTAGTACAACATTTCATCCCCAGACAGACGGTCAGGCTGAGCGTACTATTCAGACACTGTAGGATATGCTACGGGCTTGTGTGATAGACTTCAGGGGTAGCTGGGATGATCATATTCCACTTGTTGAGTTCGCATATAATAATAGCTATCATTCCAGCATTCAGATGGCTCCATACGAAGCTCTTTACGAATGGAAGTCTAGGTCACCTATCGGATGGTTCGAGGTTGGGGAAACTAAGTTAGTAGGACCAGATTTAGTACAACAGGCAGTTGAGAAGATTAAGCTTATACGGAAAAGGCTATTAGCAGCTCAGAGTCGTCAGAAGTCCTATGTAAATAATCGACGACGAGACTTGGAGTTTTGGGTAGATGACTGGGTATTCCTAAAGGTATCACCGATGAAAGGCGTTATGAGATTCGGTAAGAAAGGAAAGCTTAGCCCTCGGTACATTGGACCTTATAAGATCATACGCAGAGTAGGCCAGGTAGTATATGAGTTTGACTTGCCTTCCAACTTGGAGTCAGTACATCCTGTTTTTCATGTGTCTATGCTCCGTAAGTGTATCGGAGATCCTTCTAGATCATTCCAATTGACGATGTTCAGGTCACAAAGCAGCTATCATATGAGGAAGCTCCTATTGCTATACTAGATAGACAGGTTCGGAGATTGAGAACTAAAGACGTATCTTCGTTTAAAGTACTTTGGAGGAACAATAATATGGAGGAGATGACTTGGGAAGCTGAAAGACATGAAGTCTAGGTATCCTCAATTGTTTCCGCTTCCGAAGGAGGATCGGACTGAGATATCACAGCCTTAGGTACGTATATGGTACTTGATTCTTATGTTAGTTATTGTCCTTGGTCGTGTGAGGCCATTAGAGTTATTGATGATTGTGGACCTGTATGGCTTTGTATTGTTGGGTTTCCTGTCTGACAGGTTGGTAGTGGTGCCATTACAGAGGAGACTCTGCCAAAATTTCTATAGATCTCGGGGAGTTTAACATTCGAGGACGAATATTTCTAAAGGGGGAAGATTGTTACATCATGTACGTCCCAAGGCAACATATAATGAATATGAGACTTGTTAACCATGATTTAAATGATTTAAAAGTCATAATATGACTATATATGATGTTTGGATAGAAAATATAAAGTTTGGGAAAAATCGGATTTAAGTTGCGGAAAAACCGACTAAGGATTTGCCTTGTATGGAGCTTTTTGAGAAATACATTTCGTGCACTGTGTGAGGTATTTTTGGGACATATTATATACCAAATTGAAGGTCTTGGAGTTTAGTTTCCAATTCACTTAACCTTTCATTTATACGACATCCGGATAAAAAGATATAAGCGTCAGAAGATGGGCTAATGCGAGGGTGCCAAGCTAGCACCTCTTTGCCTTTTCAAAAGTTTATATCTTGGTTTTAGCTCGTCTCTCTCTTCACTTTTACATAAAGCCAGACCAAAGAACACCATAAAAACCTTTCCTTAAGCTCTTCAAAGGGTTCCAAGAATACTAACATCCAGGGTACGAAATCGAGAAGCAACAACATCAGAACGATCCCTACGATGTAAGTATCATTATATCGCCTCTCTTTTCTCTTTGTAGTTCGATTTTTGCAAGTTAATTCATAGTTAAGAAACGTCTAATTTTTGTAATTAAGTGTTTAAATATCAAGGAAGGTTGAAAAGTGGTTTCCTCATAGTTAGAACTCACGGGACGGTGATTGGAAGTCGTGAGTTCGATTTTTTTCCACTTTTAGTTTTCTGTTTTGTAGTCCATTTGTGTTGGCCTATTTTGCTACTGATTTATGGAGTTTGGAAGGATAAAAGGCATGGAGAAACACCACATGTGATAGGGTAGTAGGTTGGTCACTCGTCGTTGCATTTTCAGGCTAATTGATATGTTGTTGATTGGGTGTGTTATGATATATTTGGGGTTTTTGTTGTATTAAAGGTTCCAAATTGTAATTAGGTTGGTTTTGAGTTGCTGATTGTATTGTGTTTGTATCTCGCCTATAGTAGGCCTGAGGGAGCAGTAAAATCAGGGGAAATGCTGCCCGTTTTATTTTAGAATTAAGTTATCGTTTGACATACGTAATACACTGGCGCCATCTAAGTCGTACATGTATTTCTTTGTTATAGGGTTGGCGCGCTAGTTATCAAAAGCTTGTTGTGGAATTGCATTGACGACTTGAGGTATGTTAAGGCTATCCCTCCTTTCCTTTTGGCATGATCCATATGATACAACGAAGCGAGCAAGCATGCAACTTTCACAAATGATTCTATTCTTAGAAGTACTAGGGTTGCCTATGTTTTGGATTCCCCATATGTCCTACTATCATATCGTCTGTTCATGGGTCTCATGATGTTCCGAGAGATCTTATTGACTTACTTCATTATGCATTGCATCCATTTATGCATGTATATTGACCCATGACCAGATGGCGTTATATACGTGTATAGTATATTTATATGGGGTATGGGGAAAGGTTATGGTGTTATACATGCACCACCACCTGATTAGCTGGTATACGTTTATGATTTTACCCATGGAGGCTGAGATGATATGATGGGATGCCCTCAGAGGCTTTATGATGTTATTTACGCATATACCTATGCATGACATGACATTTATACGCATATGCATGACATTATAAATGTTTCATGATTCATAGAGCTATTCAGACTTACATGTTGACTCCTTTACTCCACGTTTCTTTCATGTCTTTATATACTGATTTTATGCCTTACATACTTGGTACATTATTCGTACTGACGCCCCTATTGCCTAAGGGCTTGCATTCCATGCCCGCAGGTGCAGGTTGACAGGCTGACGGTCCCCCTTCTTAGGATCCTTGCTCAGCAAGAGTTGGTGTGCTCCATTTGATCCAGAGCTACTATTGATTTTGGTACGATACTTTTGTATACATATGGGTATGACGGGGCCCACTCCCGTCCTTTATACAGTGTACTCTCTATTAGAGGTCTGTAGATAGTCATGTGTTGTTAGATAGTATGAGTCCTTTTCAGCTCGCCATGTTGTATTCCGTATATATATGTATATATGTCTTTTGGGCATGTTTTTCCGCGTATGTTATTCACATGAATCAGTATTTTATTGCCAGGCGTTATGCATGACCTACACTTATTTCATGTTATATCTTAGACATATGCTTAGGAATGTTCGATACGTAGAACTCGGGCACTCGTCACGCCCCATCGGTTTGGGTCGTGACACAAAACGTCGATTAAAATCTCAAAATTCGGCCTAAGGATCTTCCACATTTTTCCCCCAATTTCTCAATCCAAAATTTTAATTAAATGGTGAAATTAACGATAGATTAGTGAATATTAATCATAAACAAGTCAAGAATCCTTACCCAAATATTTCCTCTGATAAATCCTCGACATTTTGCCTCAATCCGAGCTCTATATCTCAAAAACTGAAGAAAAAGGCAAACCCTCGATTTTAAATCATTCTGCCCGGTGAACCGCATCTGTGGACAAGGAACCGCTTCAGCGATGCTGCACCTGCGGAAAAACATCGCAGGTGCGGAAAACACTTAAGTCCTGGGCTTCCGCTTTTGCAGACAAAGGGTCCGCATTTGCGAGACCGCTTTTGCAGGATGAAGATCGCACTTGCGATCAAATGCGCTTCCGCGCCCCTACCTTCGCAGAAGTGAAGGCGCTTCTGCGAAAAATGTTTTGCTTCTTCGACCACTGCTGGGCAAGGCCAGCTCTACATCTGCGACTTAAAGCTTGCTTTTGCGAGTCCGCACCTGCGGCTAATCCCACCGCAGGTGCGATGACACCAGAAAGAGCCCAGCATCAGTCATTCCTCTAAGTCCAAAATGAATCCGATAATGATCCGAAACACTCCCGAGGCCCCCAGGACATCAACCAAAGATACCAACGATTCCTAATATGTCTACGAACTTAGTCGAGCCCACAAATCACATCAAACAACATCAAAAACATGAATCGCACCCCAATTCAAGCTTAAATGGACTTTTACACTTCTAACTTCTACATCTGATGCCGAAACCAATCAAAACACGTCCGATTGACCTTAAATTTTGCACAAAAGTCACAAATAACACCATGGACCTACTCCAACTTCCAGAACTCCAATCCGACCCCGATATAAAAAAATTCGACTCTCGGTCAAACTTTGCAAAAATGCCACTTTTGCCATTTCAAACCTAATTCAACTACGGACCTCCAAATCACAATTCGGACACGCTCCTAAGTCTAAAATCACCCAACGTAGCTAACGAAATTGACAAAACTCCATTCCGAAGTCGTCTTCGCATAGGTCAAACTACGGTCAAATTCCTAGAACTTAAGCTTCCATTTTAGGGACTAAGTGTCCCATTTCACTTCGAAACTAAAAATAAATCCTCCTGGCAAGTCACGTAGCCACCAAATGAAATAGTTGGATGCAATAAATAGGGGTTTGGGGATAATACTCTCAAAACAACCGGGCGGGTCGTTACAAATTCTCTTCCTATAAGTAATCATTTATAATTTCTTATGTTATATGCTATTAGTTCCCGAATCTTTAAAACAGTTATCAAATCTAATTTGTGAAAATTACCTATAAATAGGTAATGGATTTACAATTGCATCGCATAATCTATCTATCTATATTATTAAAAGAAGAAGAAAAAGCATCCACATTAAGCTAAGTGGCATCCTCACAATAGGCCAGTTGGCAATTTAGGACAAAGTTAGTAAGGTTAAGTAATAATTAGTGTCTTTTTGTATTTAAATTTATAAAAAAAATTAAATTATACATTATGTGTTGTTAATAATTAGTTACTCTTTGAATTTGAATTTAAACATACTTAACTATTTTTTTTACGAAATTTTTTATTTTATATATTTAAAATTATTTCTATATTACGCTCAATGCCATCTTTCAAGTTTGGCACTTAGAATCATCTAGTTACAACTACCATAGATATACATAATTTCATCCGACGATATTCTTCTACCGATAAGGAATTCAACTATTATGCTAATGAAGACATTACTGCAAAGATTGAGGAAGGAGATGGGCCTTCTGATATTCCTTTAGAAATGCAAGGCAAGTCTTCTACTAATATGGAGGCGTTGTATAATAGAAGTAAATATAAAATTGTTGAGAAATATTATCATGTGTGAGTGACTTTACTTATTATTTCATGGTGGATTATCTATATATAGTAATATGTCGAATAGACTTCTAATTCATATTGAATAATGTATTTTGATTATTCAAATCATCATGTAACAATAAGTAATTATACTAGATAGTATTATATGCTTTGGTATAACTAAAATTGATTTACTTTAATATGTTTGTTTACTTTATGTTTATATTTTAATTAAATAAAATAAAAATACTAAAAGTCTCCTATGATAAATATTTAAGTTCATTTTCCTCTTTAAAAGAATTATAAGACATTGGGACTATCCTTTTTGATAATCACTCAAAAGCACTTTTTAGGAAGATTGGTCAAACACAATTTGTATACTAAATGTTGCAAAAAGTACTTATTAAATGAATTGGCTTAACACAAATTGTGTTTTTTTCAAAAGTACTTCTGAAAAAAGTACTTCCAAAAAAAAGTAATTTTCAAAATAAGTAGATTTTGGCAGCTTGGCCAAACAAGCTCTTAGAGGCGCTTTTAAAAAGCTTGGTCAAATACTAATTGCTGCTCAAAAGTGTTTTTCAAATTAATTAGCCAAATACAAACTGGTTCTCACCAAAAATTTTGAAAAAAAAGCACTTTTGATCCTTGAGCTTAGGCCGAACATGCTATAACCTTGCATTTGGTATTTTTCTCTTTTCCATATCTTTTTCAATTTTTATCTCCTAAATTTCTCTTAAAAGTATAAACCACACATGTTTTAAGTCTCACCATCTCTTTCCAAAAAGGAAAAAGTCTGTCATCGCCACTTGCCTTGGTCAATTTCTTTTGTTATATCTGTCATAATTAAAAAAAATATAAATGAAAAAAGCCACCGATCCAAGTACAAGTCCACTAGCAGCACGATTTCTACTTAATCCAATTATTATCACTACTTAATTAATGAATCAATCTGTACATTTAAAATTCTACATTTCCAATTTCATTTTTCCAAATTAAAGTGTTTTTCATTCAAACAGATTCGGATTTCAGACAGGCTGGTGGCGGTTGACTTTGAAGGCTGGCTGCCACACTCTGCTACACAGCTAGATTGATAATTCAAACATATATTTCCTTTCCTCAGACAAAAATGGTATAGAGTAGGAGGATTGGGGGATTTTCAAAGAAAAAGTGAAAAAAATTATGGCTTGGAACAATCCATTTAAGGAAATGGCGAATTCCAAGCCATTATTCTTGACGATCTATGCAACGGTGTTGATCGGGATAGTATTCTCTTCTGTTTATGTGTTTTCAGCCATTTACTCTTCTCCTCATTCCTCCACCTTCTCTCTCTCCATTGCTCCTTCTGCTTCTTCAGGTACTTTAACAATTGCATTTGGCATTTTTGGGTTTATGCTTTTCTAATTTACTTATGTGTATATCTGTATGAGTTTAAGTTCTATACACTGACCGTGTAAAATATCCACTTAATTACAGGTAAATCTCTTGAACATTAGTTGGTAATCTCACAAAAATGAATTCACTGATTGGTTTAAAATAATCATTACACTATATAACTTTGTATATACTTAACCCATCAGTGGTTCATTAACTTTGTTCATTAGCTGCTTATGTCTTGAGAATGGTTTTTCCCCCTTCTACCTTATAAGATTTTGAGGTTTGCTTTTATGAGCCTTTTATTTTTCTTTTGGGTGGGGTGGGGCAGGGTCCAGTGGGTTGTATGACATTTGAGTTGGTTGGTGATCATTGTACTTAAGAATAGATTTCTGCTTTCGGGTTTTTTCTACAATACTTGTATGTTTGTGTGTGTTTATAGGTGTGTACTAGGGTGTCTGGAGAAATTTAAAAAAGAAAACTTGCATTTTTGCACTGACTTTCCAGTTTAGCAATGGTCTACGTAATTTGTTGACATTGGTTACGTCTTGAAAAAAGAGTGTTCTCTTCTATTTTTATTAGATTCTGAAGTTTGTACATTCACGAGCATTATTCTTTTCCCTGGTTTCTGTCTTCTTTGTATGAAGATAGTTATAGAAGATAGAATTTAAAGAGAACTAGTCCTTTGAGGATTCCAATATCTTGAAGTATGATAGCAAATTATTTGCACTTGTGGAGCTGAATATAAGAAATAAGAGGGAAGAAGAGGACGCAATACTAGATCAAGAAAAGGAACATCATGACAGTGTTTTATGTTTGTGCTGGAAGACGAACGAATTGGTTTGGATTGACTTTTGTATCCAAGCAGCATTTGGTGCTTCAATTTTGAGCTCTGTGGTGACTGATTTATGTCACTGCTTCACTAATGAGTATGGAGGGTTGGTTAAATTTTTTCACCTATTTTAATTTGGCATTGGCGTAGTTGTCATATTAGTTGACTTGGATACGAAAAGTGTGTACATTGAGGTCGAAGTCTGACTCATCAATTTCGACTTTAACACTGTTTGGTTCCTATAATGTGAGAGGAGTGCAAGGAGAGAGAAAGTAACTGATTTATTTCCCGGAGGTGAAGCGTTGATGATTGATTATGATTTTTTTATATGTACGGAAGGGAAGAAGTGTAATATACTTCCTCCTTTTTGTTTAGTTTTGGACAGATTGTTAAAGTTCACGTGGAAGGGTACTCAACCCTTTTCTTTTACTGCGCCTTGTCTTTTACTTCCTTAACATAGCAGGAAGTGATCTGTACCCACAACTTCTACTTCCATTCCCCAGCTCCTTCTCTTTTTTACCGTAACCAAATACAGTGTTAGCATGCGATGGATTCTATTAGTTTCCAAGAACTAAATTTGTATTGTATAAATGATGAGTGACTTCTCGGCCACAGCCATACAAAGACCATTCACATTTGGAACTCTTGTGAGATGCATGTGTGGAGAAGAGTTACAAGCAATAGATTCCAAATTTGTTAATCCGATTGGAGCCTATCACTATGAGTACTTCATTGCTTACTCTCTAGTAGTTTGGCTTGCTTTGAATTGCAGTCCTCTAGTAGTGATTGTCGTCCAGCCATTGTCCGCATTCCTACAATGTAATGGCTAGAAGACTTGCTTATTTGATTAACTTTGAAGTCTATTATTAGCATTTATAAGGAAAAAAGGGGAAACATATGACTGCCAATCATATGACTGAGGTTTCTGGAGAATCATCTCCAGAAGGCAACAAGAGATAAGAGCACCTCAAATGCTTGAATTTTGCTGTTCTCTTCAATTTACCTTCCGTCAACATGTGTGTGTTTTGTCTGTGCTAGATATGTTTAAAACGAGTTTGTCTGTATTTCCTTCTTCTTCCTCTCCACTGCCCATTTTTTGTTCTTTCTACTGTACAAAAGAAAATCAGAGCAATGAATTTCTGTTCCAGATGCAAAAGCAGAACCTTCTAGTCAAGCATCAAATTTTTCTCGTCTACAAGCAGATGGTGATTCAACAGCACTGAATCCCCAGCTTCAAAGCAAATTATTGAAGCCAATTTGGACAGTTCCCCCAGCGGGTTCAAAGATGCCAGATTTAGAAAGTTTCAGATTATCAAAAGAACTGGTTCAGGAAAGAGTTATAGGCAATGTTGTAGTTGTGACCTTTGGTAACTATGCTTTCATGGATTTTATCTTGACGTGGGTTAAACATTTGACGGATATGGGTGTTGAAAACCTTCTCGTTGGTAAGTGATAAATGTATGTCTTTCAATAAACTCTGTTTGTTGATAGAGAGGATAATATTTTGATCACTTGATTTGTGAAAAAACCACTAAGTCTGTGATTGTCAGGTGCAATGGACACAAAGCTATTAGAGGCTCTTTATTGGAAAGGAGTACCAGTTTTTGATATGGGTAGCCATATGAGCACCGTAGATGTTGGATGGGGTTCACCAACATTTCACAAAATGGGGAGAGAGAAAGTTGTACTCATAGATTCTATCTTACCTTTTGGCTTTGAACTCCTAATGTGTGATACCGATATGGTGTGGTTAAAGGTAATGCCTTGTCTATCTACTCGTCTTTTCAATCCTAGCTGATTTTTGAGAGTTTCTGGTGATTGATAGCAAATTTAGGTCTTATTATGACTTATTTAATTGGTGTAGTTAAAGGTAATGATTTGCTTATCTACTCACCCATCTTTTGAAGACTAGCTGATATATGAGAACTTCTGGATAATTAAAAGTTTAGGGCTTATTATGAGTTGTTAATTGGTTAACTAGATGGGTAGTACTTCAATTTGATGAGTTCAGGGTAGGTGCTTAAAAGAAAGACTATTTTTGTGTTCAAAAGGATAGGATTTCATTCTTTCCCTCTCTTGCAAAGAAAAGGAGTGGGACAAGAAGCAGAAAAGGCAATGCTTAATCCCCCCGCCCAAAAAAAGAAGGAAAAAACAGGAAAACCAGTTTAGGAGTTGCACTGAATATCATTAGGTGAAACATGAACATGACATTGCCTCAGGCACCATATGAAATCAAGATGAAAACCTATATTCATGATGATCAACTGATAATACTCTACCATAATATATCAATAGAAGAAAAATGATCTCCACCATTTATCTGGAAAAGAACACGGATACCTTAAACCTAGCACCTCCTTTTTTGTATGAATATTGGAGCAGACCAAATCGAAAGCAACTTATCAGTATTTTTAGTTGCAAGTTTATTAACCTTCCAGAGGAAGTAAGAAAATAAAAAACTTGTTGAACACTGCAAAGCTTTGTAAACTCTGTAAAATTATTTCTTACATCTAATGATTTATAACTTGGTAAAGTTAGGCTAGATCAGACAAGCTGTGTTAGGAAATCTAGAGAATATGTGAGACCCCAAATTCTAGAAGACAAGATACTCGCTCTTCCTTGTGCATACTTCCTGCATCAACGGTCATTCCTTATATGGATATAAAATTGTCTGCAAATATATTGATACTCTGCTTTTTAGTGCATTATTAGTGGCATGTCGGCGAAATATGGGGAGAATAATCAATTTATTCAGCTAGCACTTTTCCAGTTAACATGAATGACCTTCTTTCTTACTATATTTTTATTGGGGGATGCTAGTTTAATTTGGTGTAAGAGGGGAGAAGTTGGTGTTTCTGAGTCCATGTACCAGAACCTATATTACCTGTGGAATTTAACTTCGTGTACTATTTCTACTCAAGCTGTTAACGTCTTCTCTATTTTATCTGTACACTAATTTCTTAAGTGTTTTCCTATTGTTGCATCCTCTCATATTTTCTTGCTGTCTGCTTAGCCTGTATCTCTCTCTAGGTGCTTTGAGGAATTCTTGTTTCGCGCTCTTTTTATTTTTATATTTTATATTCTTTTGATAAGTGGAATTTTCGTGTTGCTTTATCTTCACCTTGCCAATTCTAATGCCAAATTCTGCATGCTATGTTCAATGAACAGAATCCTCTTCCTTATATTGCACGTTTCCCTGAAGCAGATGTATTGACCTCTACTGATCAAGTTGTACCAACAGTTACCGATGACAGATTGGACATGTGGCAACAAGGTAAGACTTCGATGGAAACAAAGCTTTTCAAAGGATGGTGAATCACCATGTGACTTCAAATTGTTCTTATGTCATCCTTTATTGTAACTTCTTTTGTAAGTTTGTCAATAGAGATAAGTTGGTTCCAAGACATTTTCATGCTTGGCATAATATTAGATTTTAGCTTTAATGGAGCTGACTAATCACGAGGGTGTTACTTGTAATGGAGAACAGCTTTGTTCTGTTTTTATCCAAAGTGTGTGCTTACTTACTGTCTAGACCTTTCTTGTTCATCACTATTTTAAAGTGGATTATTAGTACGTGATTGATATCTTATTAGCTATGGAATATAAGTGTTTGATAACCAGTGACGTTACACTTCTATACTGCTCGGTAGCTAAATGAAGCAGCATCCTTCCTTTTCAACGTGGAAGATGTGGCTTTTGCTTTTGATTTTGGCATCCACTGAAATTCATTGACCTATTCCTTATAGAGGGATAGGGTGTATAAAGGTGATTAGTCTTGCTGAGTGCAAATAAGGAAGCTTAGAGGGCAATTCACTTGAAATCTGAATGTGTTCTGACTACTATCGGTCTGTGGTTCTTATAAGGCTTCAATGCGAAACTCATAACGTGTCTTATGCTCCACTTTATGCATCACAACAGACTCATAATGATCTTTTGATGCACAAGAAATTATAGTTTCCTGAGATGCTTAGATTTCATTGTTTGTTTTCAAGCTGTGGCTTTGGGATTCTATAAATGGTACTATCATGTACGTTGGATGGAATTGCATAGAACGATCTTTAAATGCAACTGCATGCAAAGATCATAGTTCTAAATCCGGTTCCCAGATCTTGTAAGCGAAGACGAAAAGCTTTAGTGAGCTTGGACTACTTTGTAGGCGTGGAGAGATACAAATTTTTAGTGTCAATCGTGATTTTTGTCTACACATTTTAAGGGAGGTCCGTGTCTTTTCTCCAAACATTTGCTTGGGAGACCTTGTCTCCAAACATTTTCTAACCTGTGAATTTATTTTTTTGTCTGTGGGGAAGTCTATCGGTAGGGTGAAGCCATATGCATGGAGTTAGAGAATCGGACTCCTTCTTAAAAAGAATTAGAGAATTGGACTCCTACCCAAAAAAAAAATTCTTAGAACCCTTAACATTAGGTGTTAACTAATCTCTGCAGTCCGCGATACTTCACTTCTCCTGGGCACATCATAGTTACTGGTATAGTTGATGGGTCATTAAACAGTCCTTTGTTGTTTTATATATCCACAGTCTGGGAACCTATTGGTCTTCCTTTATTCTTGGGTATTAGGACGTCTTCGTCAGTCATTCTGTTAAATAAGAAGTTTCTGTCTTCCTTGCATAGTTGGCGCTGCTTATAATATCGGAATCTTCCACTGGCGGGCCACTGAGTCTTCAAAGAAACTGGCCAGGGAATGGAAAGAAATGATTTTAGCTGACGACAAGATATGGGATCAGAATGGTTTCAATGAACTTGTGCGCAGACAGTTGGGACCTTCTGTTGATGATGACAGTGGGCTCGTCTATGCTTATGATGGAAATCTCAAGCTTGGTCTTCTCCCAGCAAGTATTTTTTGTAGTGGGCACACCTATTTTGTCCAGGTAATTCCTCACTTTGGAGATTTTTTATTTCTTTTCTCATCCTGATATTAAAATCCTGTTGACTCGCTTGATGAAAATGTTAATCTTTCCTAATTTTTCCTCAGAAGTAGATGCTTACTCCTGAATTTTGACTTTCGTAACTGCAGAATGTTCCTAATGCTCCTTTTGCCATTGCAGGCTATGTTTCAACATCTAAGATTGGAGCCTTATGCTGTACATACAACATTCCAATATGCTGGAACTGAAGGAAAGCGTCACCGATTACGTGAAGCCATGGTGTTCTATGATTTACCTGAATACTATGATCCACCAGGTTTTCTTTACCCCTATTAGCATTCTAATCTCCTTATTTCGTATATCTCTAGCAGTGGTTCAGCATTCAATTTTCCTCTCCTTTCATTTTGCAAGTTTCTAGTCTCCCTCGGAGATGTCTCTCTTTTGTTTTTGCATCTTCTATGCCTGCGCATTGGACTATCTAACTAGTTTAACTTGAAAAAAAAGTGAATAGCTTATTTCCACCTGGCCTCCCTAGATCCCGTACGAATCCAACAACCACTTCGGGATGATGGAAGTTGTCGAAAGTCATGAACCAATATCTGACTGGACAGATGCAGTTATGCTTGAATCTTTGTACAACAACGACAATAACTATACCTCAATCCCAAGCAAGTTGGGGTTGGCTATGAATCCTCATTGACCATGCTGCTCCAATCAAGTTCATCTTAGACCCATATTCTACGTTTTTCACATTAGTAAATTACAACATATTTTGATTGACAAACCGCTACTTGTCTTTAGTTTTAAGCAAAGTTTGATCAAGAATAAGGTTCCTTTTGGCCTTAGAAGTCGGTACACTTTCCAATCTTGAAAATGAAGCTTGGACAAGTGAGCTTCCAAACAAATTTTGCCCCTTAATGTTGAAAGAAGTAATTGTGTTTTAAATGAATAAATCATATTACTTAGATCGAGATCAGACTATATTGGAAATATATCCCGCTTCCTACAAAATTTTACTAACAATGAATTTGGTGTAATAATTCCTTTTTTTTTCAAAAAATAAATAAGTATGCTTTGGTGTGTGTTAATTAATCCTTTGTGCAGGAGGGCTTTTAACTTTTAAGCCTTCAATCCCCAAGAACTTGTTACTGGATGGAGTGCACTCCATAGATACACACTTTGCTCTTGTTAATTATCAGGTAAGCAGTAGCCAACCCCAATCTGCTGTTTTATCTACAATTTTATGGACTTTCTTGCATGTTTAAAGTATGATTATTGAATTATTATCCCCTAGATGAAACAAATAAGGACTGCGCTTGCTGTTGCTTCGGTGCTGAATCGTACCTTGGTGAGATACTACCCTGATCATTTACTTATTAGCTTACATGCTTCATGTATTTTGTGAACTTTGCATTTCTGCCACGTATAGTGAGCTATAAGATGAGAAGATAAAAGATTTTGAAATTTATATGGATACTTCACACAATAAGTTACAATACGTTGGCCAATAAGCATGGCAGAAGCATCTCTGAACTTTGGATGCGTTTTGACATGATCCGACGTCCTTGTTCCTTTAATCATTAAGGCTGTTCAATTACCTTTTCTTTCATTGTTACGCGAAAAGCATACACCGTGATTTATGTTGTTCTTTGTGATTTTAGGTAATGCCCCCACTATGGTGCAGGTTAGATAGGTTGTGGTTTGGACATCCTGGTATTCTGGACGGTTCTTTAACAAGGCAACCTTTTGTTTGTCCTTTGGATCATGTTTTTGAGGTACATATTTCATTTTTTAAACTGGTACTATTTAAATGTCCTCACCTGATGACAAGAAAATTGTGACTAAAGCAAAGAAATTACTAAAAGGAAAATAGTTCTGTGCGATGAATTACTTTCACATTTGTTTTTGTGTGCGTGAGATCACATTGAGATGTGAATGTGGAGTTTCTGGAGTTTTAATACCTGTGTCTTGAATAGAAGTTAAAGGTCTGTTCGATCGTTCTCCATTGAGTAAAGGAAGTATGTCAATAGTCCAGAATATAATGTTGTTGTGAGAAAGAAGAGAATTTGAGAGAGAACACAGCTTGATTATTCCCTCATGGGCTTTAACTATGTTTACATGCCCTAAGAAAGGAAAGAAAATCAATACATGATTACAGCATATAACCATTGTCAATTTCTCTCTAGGACTATTAAGTTTCTATAGGTCCAATTTCATGGATACCGTAAAATAGTGTTGTATAAAATCTGCCAAAATAATCAAAGGTTAATGAAGGTTCCTCGTGTTCTGATATGTCAATATTTTTCAAGTTCAGTTTTCTTTCAGTAGTTTTTGGGTCATTGTTGTCTGTATATCTTAACTAACATACTCCTTCCAAATGTCAACTGTGTAAAGCATATCGAGAAAAATAGCAGTTGAGGTCATTGCTATGAACTTTTCTTTTCTACTTTAGAGCGTACTCCTTGTAAAGGAGAAAGCAGTTGTTCTTTTGATATTTGCATTTATGACCTGAAGTGCACTTCTCTGCACTCTAATTCACTGTCCAGAAGTTGTATAAAGGTCAAAGATGAGATGGATAGTTACGAGTCTTCACCTTTCTTGATCTTCTATTTTTTGTACAGGTTAATGTGATGTTGAAGGAAATGCCAAATGAGGAATTCGGACCTGGAATCAGTATTAGGGAGTACACAGTATTCGAGAATCCATCAATGCCACAAGAGGTGTTCCATTAGCTTCATACCTTGTCTACTCCAGAAGCTTGCATCATATACTAAATAGATTAATTCTCTCTTGTTATTCTTTCAGGTGAAAAAGTCGTGGCTTGATGTACATCTCTGCCAAGAAGGGTCACTTGGCTGTCAGGTTAACAGTACTAGTCAAACTGGGGTTCTCAAACTTCCCAAACACACTAATGAAGAAACGGTAATTCTGATTTATCTCTTTGCTTTTTTCTTGGACCAGGTCAACCCATCCCCTTATACCACTTTTTGGAGGGCTCTATAACTGGATCAACCTTCTCTTGTCTTAGTAATTCTGATTTCTTATCGGAAACAGATTACTACTATTGGCAAAAAGACGAACTTTCACAAAGTAGTTGACAACAGTGCTTACAAATTGATGTCGAAAATTTGCTCATTTCAGTAAAACCTGAACTAGTTGGTGATGGATTAGATATTTTCCCACTGTTACAAAACCAAGTACTACCTTAGAAATGAAACATGTCTACTGAAGTATAAGTGAGAAGACACCCAGAAGAAAAAACTGGTGGAGATGTGACAAGAGTAATACCTGATGCCTGGATAGTTTGAATAGTAACAACTAGGAATTTTATCTGGTTCAATGGCTGGCAACTTCTCCCACCCTAGAGTAGCCAGTGATTCAATTCTTACCAAGAAATACCTTTCCCTTCCCCTTCCCTGGAATCTCATTCATTGTACTCGGGAAAAGGAGGGGAGGGTAGAAACAGCAACATAATGTTACGTCTTCTAAAACTTTAAACTTTAATGAGCTCGTCATGTGCTTTTAGAAAGTATTAGTGTCACCAAATAGAAATAGCCGTTTATGTTCTAAACTTTGTTTATTATAAACAGTTGAAGACTGTATTCTCCAAGTTTAACGATGTGAAAGTAATCCAGTTCTCATCAATGCAAGATGCCTTTGATGGTTTCACGGACAAGGTAATATCCCCTCATTCTACTCTCCTTCCCCCACCTTTCTCCCTCCCTTTCAGTCTTTATATATTAGTTTTTGGTTAAATGAAACCGAGAATAATGTGTACTGAATTTGTAACAGACAAGGGAAGAACGATTCAGGAACCGTGTCAAGAGGTATGTAGGCATTTGGTGTTGTGTGGAGAATCACACACCAGGTCATATATACTATGATATGTATTGGGATGAGAAACCTGGTTGGAAAGCAGCACCTCCCAACTCTACGGAAGATGATCATCCGCCTTGGTGAGGCTTCCTGACCGTCAAGCTTGGACTCCATGAGTATTACCCTCCTAAGAACTGTGCAAAATCTGCTCCAATGCTCTTAACATCTTGCACTTCAAGAGGGCTGTAACAATGTTTCATAGAGAATGTACGTTAAAATTCATAGGCTTGGTATGGAGGATTAGTCCTTGATTAGGATAGGAAATATTTGCTTCTTTTTTTTTGTCCGTACAAGCAAGAAATTTTGATTGTTCAGACATAGAAAGTACAATAAGATGAATGTATGATCCTGATCTGAGCAATTTTCCTTCACAGAAGTTGCAGTGTCTAACATTTTCCCCAGGCTATAAGATTTCTGTTTTATAGGCTAAAAAGACCGGAAACGGCCTCTCTGTCCCTTCAGGGTAGGGGTAAGGTTTGCGTACATTCTACCCTCCCAAGACCCCACTAGTGGGATTCTACTGGGTGGTTGTTGTTGTTGTTGTAGGCTAAAAAGTGTTATCCATGTTGAATTATGATCATCTTATCTAAAAAAAAAGTAAATAGTGAGAGAGAACATACTTTTGTTACTGCTGATGCTGTGGGGTTTATACTATTGAAACAAAACAACAAATCAACAGTTCAACCATGGCAGCGGGGAGAAGAAGAATCTTCGTATCCAAGACCATCCCTTGCACACTTTATGCTTCAAATTGACTGTTTCATACGCCTCACAAAGTTTTCTTTTCAATAGTTAGATTATAACTTGTACTACACTTCAAATTTTAGTGAGTTGAAATGTTATTATTTACATATATCATTTTACTTAGCTAGCTTAAATCAATTTTGTAACATCTTTTTTTTGTTTTGTTGTAAAGATCCATTTTTTAACATCTTATGCATTTGAATTTCACGAGGTTAAATTTAATCCACAACAATTTTTGCATTGAACCCACAAATGCCCGCGTATTTTTTTGTTACCTCGAGATTATTAGAACTAGGGGTGTTTATAAAACCCCGAAAAATCGAACCAAACCAAAAATCGAACCAAAAAACCCGATACTTTTTTGGTTTGGTTTTGGTTTTGAATTTAGAAACCGATCAAATTTGGTTTGGTTTTGGTTTTAATAAAAAAAACAAAAAAATCGAACCAAACCGACTATAGAAGTTATTTAAAATTTGATAATATAGAAAAAATTTAAAACATACATATATATATATATATATATATAGTTTCTAAATTTTTTTGGTAAATGTAAATCGTTTGCATTTTTAGTCTAGTTCTTTACTATTGCAATCTAGTTTGATTGGTAATTTTCTTTTGCTAGGTACAAGAATCTATTTCATGTTAAAAATAATTAACTTTTAATTGAGTCCTTAAATTATTCATCACTATTTGATTCAATTGTCATCAATGTATCTTTGTAAACGATAGTTTTCTTGAAGAGCAATCTGTTTGATAGTGTTACGTTGAAAGTATAGTCGCCGAAATATGTGCTTAGTAGTATATGTCTCATATATTAAGAAAAAAAAAACGATAAATAACCGAAAGAACCGAAAAATTTACAAAACCGACATAAACCGAATCGATAAAAAACCGACATTAGTTGGTTTGGATTGGTTCCAATATTAGAAAAATCGACTTACATGGTTGGTTTCTTTTTAGAGAAAAACCGATGCAAGCCGAACCATGAACACCCCTTAGACTTTCTGTATATGCCGGATCATGAATTAGTAACTCCTTCCAATTTCCAAAATAAAAAAATCCCAATTGTGTCGAACTTTCCCTTTTTGGAATAGGTGATGTTTTAAATCTCCTATATGTGATAGGTAAAACATCCATGCATTTCAGCTTTTTTAATAACTAGATTCTATGTACGTGCGTTGCATGTATATCCCTTGTTAAATGATATAAATTTCTATAAAAATTATAAATTTTACTTGCACGTAGACATATTATTTAAATTTAAAGTAATTGGACATCGTTCAAACCCTACAAATTAAATTAAATTAATTAGATATTTGTTGCTTTCACTCTATATTTCTATATAATTTTATATTTATGGAATGTCATGCGACAAACATTTCTTATCTTTTCTCCACTAATCATTAAGTTCCGAAGCGATTTGGAGAAGTTATGAATCAAGAATGAGTCATATTGGTGGTGGTTAGTGAATCAAGTTTTGTTTGTTTGACTAATTTTACCGAAATTCCGTTACCTTCTATTACAGTTCAACCGTTATGCATAACATAAGTGAAAGTTAAGGAGTTTGAATATGAAATTCTCTTATAATTTTGAAGATCCCTGAATGTATGATCCTAGACAGATTAATCATAAATTTAGATTGCTTTGGAACACATACTCATCATGACACAGGGCTCCCCTCTAATGTCTCAAAGATTTTAGCATTCATATTCCGTATGGTCAAGTCACTCATGATAGTTATCATATTAACCTTTGACCAAAGCAACCAGCCATTCACAACTCTCAGAATTTAGTTCGAATCCATAATACGAAATTTTACAAAATAAAGACTCACCATCTTCTCCGCTTAGGGATGTCCAATAAAAGAAGACTCACTATCACCCCTAGTGCTTTTAAGCTCGAGATAGTTAGACAGAAAGAAATATACATACTGATATTCAATATTTGAAAGGAGGCATGGCATTGAGGAAAGAAATATGATTGAGATTTCGATCAGTAATATATCTGAATTTAAGATCAAACTGTAAAATCAACAATATCTCAATAAGAGAAAAACAAATTAAAAGATTGCAGTAGAAAGGGATAAACGTAAAATATTTTTGTTAGAAACAGATTGAGAGAAGCAATTTATTTAGACGCAGAGAAGTGTTGACAGGAACCTACGCTCTTCTTTTCCTTTTTCTTTTTCTTTTTTTTGGCTTTTCTGTGGATCATTCATAACCAAATATCTCCCAAATAGGAGGGGGAAAAAAGGATACAGGAGGAAACACATGGAAAAAGAAATAGCCGTCCTGGATTAAAAAATTTAAAGACATCAACGTTTATTAATATAATATTGGACATTAGCATTCATGATGTCGATGCAGCTTTTCATAAGCGAAGTTACGTGATATACCCGTTTATAAAACTCACTTTCATGATATATTTAAGTTTTGAAATTATATCAAATATTTCAAAAATATTATACGGTATACCTTCATATATTCTAAAACATATCACGATATTCTGCTTTGGAATATAATCCAAACCTCACTTATCATATATTCTAATTTGGAATATAATATTCTAATTAAACAGACCATAATATTTTAATTTGGAATATATTATTCAAACTAAAGATACCACAATATTCTAATTTGAAAAATCCAAACCTAGCATATTGTTACGGCCAAACGCACACGCAAGTATACGCGGTCGTCAAGTAATAAAGTAGTGAGTAGAGTATCGTTCCCACGAGGACTTGTGATTAACTATTAACTAAATTAGACTATCCTAATTATCTAAACAAGAATTAAACCTAGAAATATTTGATTCTAAACTAATTAAAATAAATAATGAACTTTGGATAGAGAAAGAGCAGATTTTTATGATATCAATGTAATGAAAACGATCTAGGGTTATGGGCTATCTAACATTCCTATTGTAGTCTTCAATTGAATTAACTAACTAATTTATCTAGTTTATTGGTTGACAGGGTTAATATTGCTCATAAGAATCTGTCGAGTTCTTACTCGCCTATTCAAGCTAACCTAACGCCTATATGTCTATGGAGTTAGAATCAACAAGAACGCATTTATAATTCCTGTATTTCAACCAAGCAAGGCAATTAGGTATATGTCTATCCTAACCGCGAATCTGTTCCCCGATGCCCGGGTTCAAGAACTTACTCTACTCAATCCTATATGCAATCTAGAATTCCCACTTTCGAGTTCAATTCAAGATTCGTAGATAGTATTCAATTGTTGATCAAGCAATTAAATAATTTAGTTCAGGATTAAATAAATAAACCAATATGATAAACTAAGAAATCATAATAAATATCCGAATAACAATAGTCATGAAAGAACCACAACCCTAGAACGTGAAGTTTAGCTCCACATAGACATGGTAGCAAAACAACAAATCATACAAAGAAACATAAAAATTACTAAGTTGGTGGAAGAAAAGATGAAACCCGGCCTCCACGGCAGCTCTGTGCTCTCCCTTCGTCAAAAGTTCCTCTCTAAAACCTTCTTCCTCCTCCAAATTGTCTTTAAGAACTATTTGTAGGTGTAAGATAAAATCCTAGGCGAAATAACCAAATCCAAAACCAAAAAGGAAACAAAATAAGCTTGAAACTCGGACCACGCGTCGCCACATGAAAAGCGCGACGCACCTCGCGTCAAATCGCGCGTCGCAAGCCTTAACGCGAGAGACACTGGCTTGCGTCACCTGCTCCTTGATTTAATTGCTGCCTAACTTGTGTTTTTCACGTTTTTTCCTCTTTTCCAATTGTTCTTTTGTTTACTGCTTCAATTTGTCTTCCATCATTGCATATCCATTAACTAAAATCATCCATTCTTATAGTGTAGAAAAGACATATAAAATCCCTACTTTAATCTCAATTTCATTTTCAACGTACCTACATATAAAATAACTCAATTAAGCACAAATATCATATAGTTTAGCATTAAAGCACCTAAAATATAAGGTAAGTAATGCACTAAAAATACATAGTTATAGCCAAACATCAATACCCCACACTTAAACGTTGCTCGTCCTCGAGTCAACCAACACTTTACACTATCCTCGAGCACTTTGTTTTTACACAATTTAAACATACTACACCAATGACCATGGTTAATTGCAACAATTCAACTTTAGCATATGCAATCACATACATTTCCCTTTTCTTATGCCATACTTCATAAATATTCATAACAAAAATAACATACTTATAACAATCCTAACCTCAAAAATCGACTCAATATCACAATGCTCTCATGGCTTGAACACCCAACATCATAGAGAGAAGTCTAATAACGTTACCTATCCCTTGTGAAACCATGTGCCCTCACAACAAGAACAAGAGAGTAAGCTGAATCCACACATTCGAATCTCATGATTAAATATATTTTAAGGACTCATATATATAAAAAGAAAATCCCTTACTCTCATAAAAAAGTCACATGTATGCAATTGGTACCATAGGCTTGCCCTTAATGTAAGTCTCCACTAATGTAAGCTCGCTCGATCTAAAATCAATTAGGACTTNTCATGGCTTGAACACCCAACATCCTAGAGAAGTCTAATAATGTTATCTATCCTTCGTGAAACCATGTGCCCTCACAACCAAAGCAAAGAAAGTAAAATCAATCCACACATTCGAATCTCATGCTCACATATATCAAAGAAAATCGCTCACCCTCACAAAAGAAGTCATATGCATGTAATTGGTACCATAGGTTTGCCCTTAATGTAAATCTTTACTACTGTAGGCTTGCTCGATCTAAAATCAATTAGGACTTTTCGTGGTTGTAATGTGGGTTAAGGGACGGGAAGGATATATTTTAGGAATAGTGACTCAACCTCTTAAGCACTTTAATACATCACTTGATAACTTAAGCGCAAATTCCTCAATCCACTTCACTTTCACAAACAATATCACCCCAAAAAATACTCCCTTCTTCTTTAAGCACTACATTAATTCATACTCACTAGCAAGAACAAGACAACAATTTATTCATCTTTATTTTTCTTTTTCTTTTTTTCTTCAGATTATTCTTTTTTTTTCAATTTCCGCTAGTGGTGTATTATTTTACAAAACAAGTGCACCTTTCTTCCTTTTATTGGTTCCACTCCAAAGCCATCCCACACTTAGTTCCTTCTTACTTCTTTTAGCGCCCATCTCACAATTAAAGTGATTTAAGAGGAAAAAGGATCAAAACAATATTAATTAAGAATAAAAAGGGTATAGGCTTGTAGTGTGGGTACCAAATAAAATCTATAGGCTCAAAGGGATTAACTAGGGATAACTTTTATTTATGGTAAGCAATAAGCTCAAAAGGATCAAAGAAAGCCTAAATCATTTCTCAAACCGAGCATCACCTGAAATTTCGCTTCAATTCACATACCGGGCAAGTTCTAGACACAAGTACCATACATAGACTATACAAAAACCTCACCACTCATGGCACATGACTCACTAAGGACAGTTTCATTCCGACTCTCAATTAATGCAAGTATTCACAAAGCTACGAGATATTAAGCATTAAGCACAAAGTGAACACAAGTCAAGTAAATGAGACATAGGCATCACAAAACATGCTAGCCAACTAAGCAAGGCATCATCAATAATTTCAAATCATAGAGAAGATACTACGCATGCTAAAGCCTAAATATGCTACTATCAAACAAGTCAAGGGCGCCTAGGTTTATCATTCTTCCTCCATTTATTCCCTAAATTCTAATCTACTCTAAAAAAATTTAAAAAAATAAAAATTAAAAAAGGAAAAACTACTACTCGGTTCAAACTACACCCCATGAAAAAGAACCGATGCACAAAGAAAAATCACAGGGGATTATTACTACCTAAAGAAAGCTAAAAGACATGTTTTTTTATTTTTCTATTTTTTTAATTTTTTTCGGTTTGACTTTAATCCCTCAAGAAAAGTGTCTAGGAGATCCATCGTCGGGAAAAGTCCAAATTTTTCAATTTTTTTTTTAATTTTTATTTTTTCTCATAGCTACTAAAATACTACACAACTACAAAAACAAAAATAAGAAGTTAATATTTTTCTAATATCCTACTACTAATTATATAGAGAAATTTTTTTTCATCCCACACTTAAAAGAGTGCAGTGTCCCCAATGCACAAACAAAGAAAAATAATAATAGGGGTGGTCAAGAAACTCCCTGAAAGGCCAAAGGCCGAAGCATTAGTAGCTCACGGGATACTCAGACTTCTCCCAGGTACGATCCTTTGTGCGGTCACCCCACACTTATTTCAACCACATAGCTCACTTTTGCGCACTTCCAGTGGATTTTCTTCTATGCTCATAATCCTACAAAAAACGCTACAAAGATAGAAAAACAAAATAAACAAAAATAAATAAAAATAAAAGAAAGCAGTAAAGCTGGGTTGCCTCCCAACAAGCGTCTAATTTAAAGTCGCGGCACGACTTGAACCAATTTTTGTCTCCACCATGAACTTATGAATTGTACCCCTAACATGGCATCCAGTCTGTGGCTATGCTCCTTTGGTGGGGCTACAAAGATAACCAGGCCAAGTAATAAATTTTTTACTCTGCACTTCTCGGGCTTTAGATGAGGAATGTAATTTTTGCTTTTTGGCACAACAAATTCAAGAATATAGGCGTTCTCATCCTCACTCTTTGACCCCTTCATTGACTCGGATGGCTCGATTACTATCTTACTATCTAAACACAATGTGGAAAAATGATTGGAATGAGGTCTAATGCGCTCTAACTCATGAATTTTACTACTATTTGCATTCCCATATTTACACACACTCAAGTCTCCCAAAGTAATGTTATCTACTCCCTCATTTGACTTTAGAGCACTCTTCTCAATATTGGCATCCTCAAGAAAAACATGGTCTAGTGATTGGTATTGTCGTTTTAGCTCCTCAATTTGGTCTAGAAGATTTTTTTTAGTTTCACACAACTCATTATTAATTTGTTGGGCGTTACACGCATCAACCTTTGTGCTCAAATCTGCATCTAAGTTATGTACAACAAAGCAAAAATTACGAATTTGATGTGCAAGTTCATCTCTCTCCTTAGACCAATCATTCACCAACGTTGTCAGAAGACAACGTCGTTCCGCATATTCGCCTAATCGAGAATAGACGTCTCAATACAAACCTTTACTCCCATATTCAAATTCAGACCTCCCAGATGTCATATTGAGAGAACTAGAAACACACTAGAAGAAAAGTCAAATAGTTATAAAAATAAAAATATACAAAAAAATAAAATGGATAAAATTAAAAGCCTAATCTAGAAAAATAGTTAATTTCTAAGTCCCCGGCAACGGCGCCAAAAACTTGTTGCGGCCAAACGCACACGCAAGTATACGCGGTCGTCAAGTAATAAAGTAGTGAGTAGAGTATCGTTCCCCAAGGACTTGTGATTAACTATTAACTAAATTAGGCTATCATAATTATCTAAACAAGAATTAAACCTAGAAATATTTGATTCTAAACTAATTAAAATAAATAATGAACTTTGGATAGAGAAAGAGCAGATTTTTATGATATCAATGTAATGAAAACGATCTAGGGTTATGGGCTATCTAACATTCGTATTGTAGTCTTCAATTGAATTAACTAACTAACTTATCTAGTTTATTGGTTGACAGGGTTAATATTGCTCATAAGAATCTGTCGAGTTCTTACTCGCCTATTCAAGCTAACCTAACGCCTATATGTCTATGGAGTTAGAATCAACAAGAACGCATTTATAATTCCTGTATTTCAACCAAGCAAGGCAATTAGGTATATGTCTATCCTAACCGCGAATCCGTTCCCCGATGCCCGGGTTCAAGAACTTACTCTACTCAATCCTACAGTGTTTTCGCAATTCCCAGAATAACCTTCGCATTTGCGATGCTATAGTGTTACACCACAACCAGCAATATCAAATTTCTCCAAAATGATCCGAAACCACCCCGAAACTCACCCGAGGCCCCCGGGACCTCAACCAAAAGCACAGACATATCCCATAACATCATTCAAACTTGTTCCAATCATCAAAACACATCAAACAACGCTAAAACCATCAAATCACATCGGATTCAAACCTAAGTTCTTCAAAAACTTCCGAAATGCACTTTCGATCAAAAACCCAACCAAACGACGTCCGAATGACCTGAAATTTTGCACACACATCACAAATCACATATCGAAGCTACAGCAACTCTCAGAATTCCATTCCGACCCTCAGATCAAAATCTCACCTATCAACCGGAATTCGCCAAAATACTACACCGGACCTCCAAAATCAATTCCGATCGCACTCCTGAGTCACAAATCACCCCCCGAAGCTAACCGAATCACCGAAAATCACATCCGAGCCCTCTAACTCAATAGTCAATATTCGGTTGACTTTTCCAACTTAAGCTTTCCTTAAAGAGACTAAGTGTCTTATTTCTTATCAANCCTACATATAAAATAACTCAATTAAGAACAGATATCATATAGTTTAGCATTAAAGCACCTAAAATGTAAGGTAAGTAATGCACTAAAAATACATAGTTATAGCCAAACATCACTTACTCTAAAATCCTAATAAAGAATACAATATCCAAACTAAACATACCATAATATTCTAACAAAACATACTACAGTATTCTAATTTAGAATATAATATCCAAACCAAATATACCACAACGTTTAAAATTGGAATACAGTATCTAATACAAATATACAATAATTTTTGATTTAGAATACAATATTCAAACTAAACATGCTACAGTGTTCTAATTTGGGATACAATATCCAATTTAAATATATTCTAACAAAATATACTACAGTATTTTAATTTGGAATACAGTATCCAAACCAAATATACTACAACGTTTTAATTTGGAATACAGTATCCAATGCAAATATACAATAATTTTTAATTTGGAATACAATATTCAAACGAAACATGCTACAATATTCTAATTTGGAATACAATATCCAAATGAAATATATCACAATATTCTAATTTGGAATATATAGTATTATATTTTAGAATACAGTAGGTATACATGGTAAAATAATTTTATAAAGTAGGTATACAGAGTAAAATAAATATTTTAATTGTATATGGTGTTAACTGATGTTTTCAATGGCATACCTCGTAGATTATTAATGGAAAGTTTTACCATAGATAATCAATTGAGAAGACTGAATAAGAATACAAGTGATATGCATAATGCTTAGCAATAAATTGCTCATTTAATTATTAACATGAAATAAACTTCTTATCACATACAGTGGACCGGAAGTTACCTTGAGTGTAAACTGCCACTCTAAGGTCAAAATAACCTGCATCACGTAAAAAAAGAACAATTAGTTGCACAACTCGATCAAACTAATAAACATAATATCATACGCCTTCAACTAAACTTGTATAGGAATTTATTTCTCTACGATTGTACAAGTATCTATGGATCGAGTGAAGACCATGCAAAAATGAGATGTGTCGTGATTATCTGAATAATTCTAATATCACGTATCCAAAGAGTTGTATCAATGAGGTAAAAAGTAAGCTCTCTACTTGACAGCAAAGATTTAAAGTAGAAGAAGGTCTCTAAAAGCTAATAAATCTTCAAAGATTTAACTTGTTTATCAATATTGTGCCTTTGTTATCACATCTTCATTGATCTTCAAGCTAAGATCCCTAAAAGACAATCAAATATTATCGCTAGAATTTACTGACAAAAATTTATCTATTTAACCACAAAAAAAGTTTATACTTCAATTTGCAAAAGATAGGCATCCAACATGTTAAAGAGAAAAAAAAAATTACGTTGCAAGTACAAAAGACTCCTACTATATATGAGCTAAAATTATGAATTTTGATATCTTCAAAAGTTGATTCCTATTATGAGCACAATCAACAGAAATGTTGAATATCTTATCAAAACGAAGCTTGGTACCCGCAGGACACCTTAGTAAACTAAAAACTACAATCACTTTCCGATCCATTGCAAAGTCCATCCAACATGGACTTATAAAGTAAAATTTAGTTAATTTCAAAATCATGAATATTAATTAGGAAGAAAGTTTGAATGTTACAATGCTATATATCCAAGTGTTACTTATCTTTCTAAAAAAAAAAATTAGCTTTTAGAAGGTGTAAAAGAAATAATATTCATGATTTTGTAATAATGTAGATATTGATAAGTAGGTATAGATATACATTTGATAAATATTACAAGATTTTGATATTCCAATATATATATATATATATATATATATATATATATATATATATACTACTACTACTACTAATTATCTAAATAAGACAATTGTATAAAATAAAGAGAACTGTTGTAAATAGAGTACATAGGTATTCCATGGAAACAAACCACTAAATACTAAGAGAAAAATTTAACGCAAGGATATAAAACAGTACTTGAGAAACATTGCCTATTTGATTTCTTATTGTTCAATAGTTTTTTCTTACGTGTACGTGCATTTTCCAAAACCAATTTTTATTTCTTTCGTACGGTTAAATCCATGTTCTATCACAACTCTGTATCTTATTAATATGTAGTATTTTCAATTGTGTCCTTTTCTTATTACTTACCATGAAAATTAATATAAATAATTAAGAGTATAAAAGTCGTTCAATATTTTAAGGATATTTTGACCGTTTACTATTTAGCGTGGACCACTCGTGCTTTTATAATAATTATTTTCTATGAACGTGCGTTGCACGTTGATAATAGCACATAATGACTTAGGGAATTACGTATATAAAGGAGCATGCAATTTAATTAATAAGAGAATTATATAGAATCCAACAATCATTCAATGCCGGAAAATATCATTACATTAGCATAAGTTATGAATTCAAACTGATTGGACAGCATCATCTAAACCTTCACAAATGTTCAATTTAGTCATGTTAGTTAGATAATATAATTATATACTTATAGTATAGAAATATGTTTTGTCATGATGATTTTTTACCTAAGACTTCTTGGTAGACGCTGTTCTTTGTGTATGTTCCCTTCCGACGCTTTGGCTGTTCCGTCATGACCAGAACTTTTGTGGATAATGATATTCCTCTTGAAAATGCAACATATAGTTGTCCGTGCGAGAAAACATGTTGCGGCAGATACAGTCCAACATTTGGAATTGTTTGCCCTTGTGCTTTATTTATTGTCATTACAAAACAGAAGCGTACTGGAAATTACTTTCAGATAAATTTAAAAGGATATCCTTCATTTTCTGGAGGCGAAAGTTGAATTCTGGGGATGAACACATGTTTGGAAGTACATTGACCATTCATGATTTCTGCATGTATGACATTTTTGTCAAAACCTCTACATATTATCCTTATACCATTGCATAAGCCATTTAATGGATCTAAGTTTCTCAATAACATGATGGGTGCATTTTTCTTCAAAATCAACCTGTATACAATAGGAGATCAATTTTAAATTAATAAGGATATCTTCATTAAAAAAAATGATAAAGAAAGAGTAATAAGAACATATTTTCAGGTTTAATTCACTTCAATTTAAAAAAAAAAAAATTTGAGAAGTTACTAAGTTTTGTTAACTTCTTTCTGCAGCACCACACTTTAAAACTATTATTCCTTAAAGAGTTTACATGACTGAAGAAAGAAAATCCAATACTTACATGCCTTTCTTTGTGTGTATATGCCTACCTTAAGTTTTAACTATCACTTAAAATTAAAGTAACGATATAGCTGACCAAGAAAATGAAATTGAAATGGCTATTTTCCAGATATAAACCAGACGCGGTGTTGTGACCTGGTATTTTGCAGACCCAAATTTCATCAAAAATTGCAAAGGGTGTTATGTGGTTTCAACTGGACTAATATGCCCCTTTTTCTATTTATTTATTTATTTATTTAAATCTCCTTTGTTTCTTTATTTTCAATTATACAAACAACACTCAGCTGATACAAATATCATAGAATAATATGGTATTAGAATCTTTTATGCTAGTAGCTAGAAAATTTCGAGAACTTCAAGTACACTTTATTTTTGTTTCACTGACTTAGAAACTTACATGTAATTTCCCTTTTTCCATTAATGTACTTGATAATTACTTTGTTAGTTACATGTAGTTTGTACTGTATTTTTTCTAATTTTTGCAAATGGAGCCTGCATTCTGATCAATGTAACGGCACAAGTAGTGACAACAAAAAATAAGAGGAGGGAAATAATAGTTACGAATGAAAGGTAATGTATAATTACTTAAGCTATTTAATATTTTACGTAACTAACAGTAGATAGAATATTAATTTAAAATAATGAACTGCACAACGAACTTGTGTGGTGGAAGGCCATTTGGTGTTAAAGTATTTAAGTATTCTTTCTGGTAGTAATTGTTGGTATCATCTTCTGCCGAGTCAAAACTGATAAATGTTTTGCTTTCACCGGGAAACTTGTCAATCAACATCTCATTTAGTTGATCAACATATTCATTTCTGCTCGCTAAGATAGCTCTTTCTGTCATATACTTTGCACAACTTCCATTTTCATTTAGTGATGAAAATATTTTGCTTATTAAACGATCCTCACCACCGATATCACCATTGGACTTGATAACCATTTGTTCTGGTAGAAGGACCAAATCATCTTTTATTTTATGCTCTTCTCCATTGCCGACGCGAAGCAAAAAATCACTAAAAATCTTCTTCAGATACCTGTATAGCCTTTTCTTGAAAGCTAGCTCTTGTTCAGGATTTAGCTTTGATTGGGCATTAAAATCTTCTTCAGATACTTGTATAGCCTTTTCTTCAATAATCTCTCTGCATTCTATGGGAACATTTTCATCTCGACACTGATCGGGTTTAGGTAAATCATATTTTTCAGCACTCTTGCCCATGCTTTGTAGGAAATAATTAATGCTCTTCACATGCATTGCAGTTGAGTATCAGATGAACTTTCATGTATTCTTCTAAAGTCCTCTGACATATCCTCGTAATATGTGTCCCACAGTTTTCTAACGTCCGTTGGATTACAATGTACCAGTATAGTTGCAAACAAATTTTTAAGAGCCGATGGCATTTTGAAGAGAGCTGCCTCGCGTAAGCATTCAGAAATATTGTTATCTAATTCTAGCAACCCTCTTTCTTTTGCAGCTTCCTTGAATGTTTGACACTCTCTTTCATTAACCATGAGTAAGTCTTCAAACGAAAAGGGTCCTCTGACATGATTCAGCAACAATCTCAAGTAGTACCTTTCACCTTCTCTAGGATTAGCTGCATTATTCAAGATAAAAGGAAAATAGATGAAATTTCTAGAAAGATGTCACGACCCTAAACCCAGATCCGATCGTGATGGCGCCTCTCGTGAAGATAAGGCCAGCCGACACATTTCCAATTCGAAGTTAAACAGCTAAACAACAATACAAGCTAAAACATGATTCAATAATGCTAAACAGCGGATAATATCATAACAAGGCGGAAGTACAATCCAAACACAGCCCAAACCGGGGTGTCACTAGTCATGAGCATCTACTAAGTCTAAATACAACTGACAAAGTCCGGATTGTACTAAGAACAGACTAATAAAATAAGGAGGGAGAAAAGCAGTGCTGCAAACGCCGGCAGCTACCTTGCTAAACTCCGATAACTCTGCCTCCGATCAGCCAAAACCCGCCACCGGGTGTAGAATACCTGAATCTGCACACAAGGTGCAGGGAGTAAAGAGAGTACTCCAACTCAGTGAGTAATAATCATAAATAAAGACTGAGTGATAAGAAATCACGAAAAGTGCATCAACATGTTGTATAGAAGTGGTACAAAACCAGTAAGAAAGCAATGAAGCTGTAAAATCCCTTAAAACATCTTAGCTCAGATTAAAACTCTTTGAAAATGACTTTTCAACAGTTACGCAAATGAATGCAGAACAACTAGTGCAGATAAGCACAGAAATCTGCCCCTCGGGCACAAATACACAATTAAGCAAGTAAATGATAGGCAAATAATAAAGATAAGCACATAAGGTTCGCCCCTCGGGCACAATATCAACAAATCCGCCCCTCGGGCAATATCTCAGAACAGTACCAGCCCCTCGGGCAATCACATAGAACAATACCAGCCCCTCGGGCTATATCTCACATCACACTGGGTACCCGCGCTCACTGGGGGTGTGCAGACTCCTGGAGGGGCCCCTTACGGCCCAAGCGCAATATCAAGTCATCTCATGGCATCATAAACAGGTCCTCGACCTCATATCAATATCAAGCCACCTCGTGGCGTACAATCTCAGGCCCTCGGCCTCATAATCAGTATCAGTGTATCACCGCTGCGGCGTGCAGCCCGACCCAAAAGATATCCTCACAACACAGGACCTCGGCCTTACTCAGTCAAAAATCACATAAGCCTCTCGGGCAACAGTAAAACAGTAATTCTCAGCCCAAAACATCATTTAAATATCCTTTGAGTATTAAAACAGAGTAAACATGGCTGAGTTTTGAAAACAGTGGAAATAACATGACTGAGTTCAAATTATAAAGTCAAAACAGTGAGGAAACATCAACAACACTCCCCGAAGGGTTCAAATAGTTGTCACAAAGCCCAAATATGGCATGCAGCCCAAATAATGATGATAACAAATATATTTCAGTCAAATACGCGGTAAAATCATCAATCGGGACGGACCAAGTCACAGTCCCCAATAGTGCACGACCCCACGCTCGTCGTCAAGGGTGTGCCTCACCTCAATATAGCACTACGATGTGCAATCCGGGGTTTCAAACCCTCAGAACATCATTTAAAATCATTACTCACCTCGAAGCGGCTACATCTCTAGCTCGCGATGCCTTTGCCCCTCGAATAGGCCTCCACGCGCGTCAAATCTATCCAAAATCAGAACGAGGACGTCAAAATATGCCAAGGGAACAAAGCCCAAGCGAAAACAATCAACAATGGGCACAAATCCCGAAATTAGCAAAACCCGAGCCCCGGGCCCACTTCTCGAAGCTCAGAAATTTTCACATCAATAGAATCCCCATCTTCGTACGAGTTTATACATATCAAATTTACCAAAATCCGACTTCATATGGTCACTCAAACTCTAAAAATTCACTCTCCAATTTCAAGCCCTAATTTCCAAACTCTTCCTCTAATTTCCCACCAATTTTTCATGATTAAACAATGAAATAATCACCAAAAATACAAGGTGTAAAGCCCAAGTAGCTTACCTCTGTGGGTACACTTGATCCCCTCTTGAAATCACAGCTTGGAGCTCCAAAATCGCATCAAAATGGTGAACAAATGACTGAAAATCGCAAAGGGGCATTTTTATACATTCTGCCCAATATTTCCGCACCTGCGATCCCATAAGCGCATCTGCGCCCCCGCTTCTGCGGATTTCACTAATGACACCTGACCCCGCATCTGCGGCCCCTCAACCGCATCAGCAGTACCGCATTTGCGGTTCAACGTCTGCTTCTGCGGAATCACTTGAGTTCCCAATAATCGCATCTGCGATAAACAATCTGCACCTGCGGCTCCGCAGGTGTGGGCCCTCAACCGCATCTGCGGTTCCAGACAATTCTCCACAAATCCGCTTCTGCGACAAAATATCCGCTTATGCGGCGCCTCATCTGCGGTTCCCAATCCGCAGATGCGAAAATACCAGAAGCAGAATATCAGTTGCTGTAACAAGGTTCCAAACTTCTCCGAAATCATTCTGAAATCACCCCGAGTCCCCCGGGACCTCTTCCAAAAGCACAAACATAACCCAATACCTTATTCAAACTTGTTCCAATCATCAAAACTCCTCAATTAACATCAATTCACCCAAAACACATCGGATTCAAGCTTAAGTTTCTAAAAATCTTCTGAAATACGCTTTTGATCAAAAACCCAACCAAACCACGTCCGAATGACCTGAAATTTTGCACACACATCCCAAATGACATAACGGAACTACTGCAACTTCCGAAATTTTATTCCGACCTCTATATCAAAATCTCACCTATCAACCGGAAAACGCCGAAATCTTAATTTCGCCAATTCAAGCCTAAACCTTCCACGGACTTTCAAAATGCATTTCTTAGCACGCTCCTAAGTCCCAAATCACCTAACGGAGCTAACCAAATCATAAAATTTCCGATCCGAGAACATATACAAACAAGTCAAATCTTGGTCAAACCTTTCAAATTTCAAGCTTCAAACTGAGAACTGTTTTTCTCATTTCATTCCGATTACCCTGAAACCAAAACCAACGACTACATGAGTCATAATACACCACACGGGGCAAGTCATGCCCGGGAACTGATGAACAAAGTGTAAAAACTCAAAACAACCGGTCGGGTCGTTACAAAAGATATAAATAATTTATTGAGTGAAATATTAATTTCGTTACCTATAGCAATTCGACCAATTACCGATCTTTTTTGTCTTTTTGCCCATGTCTTTGATTGAGAGTTCCATACATAATACTCTGAGAATTCTTTGTATAGGTACATTCGTGCTTTCTCGTCTGTTGAGCATATCTTGAAATACTCAGTGAGCATTATTTTTTTGACATTGTCTGATGCTATAACAGTTTGTAAATTTTGTCTTTTCCAGTAGTACACTAAATAAAGATATAAAATTATAGGTTAGTATATCTTGTGTTAAAGTTATAAAACCAATAACGTGAGCACAAACGTATTTGAACACAATATATCTCATGTGACCAATCAATGAAAAAGACATGAGAATTAAAAATTTGTATTTAACAGTGAATGTGGCAAATGCAATAACCTACACACAAATTTGAACCTTCGTCAAAGCAGGATATCATGAAATGCGTTTTGTCACTCATTGCATACGGATGAGACATTGAAAGTTGGGGGGAAAAAGTAGCAGCTTAGAAGGAAATAAAGAGAATTAAATCATCATGGTTATGAAAAGAGACCCGACAAATCCTGTAGAAGATAGGGAACTAAAGAAAAATGAAGACAATAAAGGTTTGAAAGGGTCTTTCACGTTCTGCACCATCGAAAAATGAAGACAAACGAAGACAACAAATTGTTTCTGTTTTCATAATTTAATATGAATTTGATTTAAAAATTCATGGCAGAAGTATGCAACTGAGCATAGTATACTCAATGGAATATTGTTATTAAACTTTCATTAGAAACTTTGATAACATTCTTCAGGTCACTTTAATCTTAATTAGTAAGAATACTGTAACAAAGTTCACTTTAGATAAAAAAAAAATTATACCTGCTTGTTTATCTGGGAGATTTAGCTGAAGATTAATGACCGGAGGTTGCATCTCACTGAGAATAAACTCATAAATTCTCCAAAGTGATTCTGGCGGAGATACCCAACGCGCATCTTGAAATATTTTAATTTCATCAACTATTCTTTCCCCATCAACTGACTCAATATAAATAGCACACCTATCGTGACCTTTATATATATATATATATATATATATATATATATATATATATATATATATATATATATATATATATATATATATATATATATATAACTCCGGAGCGAGCTTCCACATTAATATGACAATTGTATCGAGTTAGTAGATAAGGATTATAGGGCACAACCCACTGATTATTCATGAACATGCCACAAACTTTTACACTCTTCCCATCATTTCTTCTCCTATAAATAGGGTATCCATCATTTACCTGTATTGACTTATTGCTAAATGGTCGAGGATAACGGTTTTTGCACCGACCATTCTTCATGCATGGATTTGATGGATGATAGTTTTCACATGGACCGTGCATCATATTCTTGACAACTAATTCGTGCAATAGTGGACATTCGTCTTTGTCTGGCAGTCCCGCTGTAATAAACTAGTCATACTGATCTGGTGATGTTATCTTGTGCCCTTCTTTTTAAGTATTAATAAAAGGTGTATGTGAGGTAGACCTCTTTTTTGAAATTCAACCACAAATACATGCGCTGCTACTGGCCCAAATATTTGTTTGTGAAATATTTGATCCTTTATGTCCTGCAATTTAGCTCTGAAAACTCTTGTTACGAAGTCAGGCCTGTCTTAAGGAAGTTGGCCTTCGCATAAATTTTCTTGAATTTCTGCCCAAGCAGCATTACATGTCATTGTGATAAATAGGTCTGGTTTGCCAAAACTTTGAACCAGTGTCATAGCATCCATATATCGGCGACGCATATCCCTAGAACCTCCGATAAATAATGCCGGAAGTATTACTCTCTGACCAACTTTATCTCCTCTACATTCTCCAGCCATGATACTATCGACTACACCTTGCAATATTTCCCTTCTAAAATATGATTGGTCAAATCAGAAATACTCAAGTCTCGTTGTTTCCAATTTGATGTACATGTCAGCCACAAATTATTGCAATAATCGTCCACATAGTAGTAGTATGGATTTTTCTCCTCTATGCACTTGTATTTTATAGCAGTAGTACTCTCTACAGGACACACAAGATTTAACATCACGTTGTACACCTGCAAAAAGAGTTAAGTTTTGAGATTATTTCAAGAACAAAGAAATCAAATATGCTATTGTCATGTTATTGAGAGCGATAGAATAAGGGGAAAAGTTACTGCAATATGAAAATATAGTTATTAAACTAACCTCCATACAACATACATTATCCCTTTTTGTTCCTCACTATCGTTTTCATCACCATTTATGAAAAATATATTGAAGAAGCTTAAAGATGCTCAAGGGAAAGAAGTTACACTATAAACATAAGATGATATGTAATTTTAAGTTAAGAAATTGGAGAAATGCGTAAGTTGTTTGTAATATATACTTTACCTTGTTGCTCTCTGCTAATCACTTCTTCGGCAGAAGTGAGGGTTGAGATTCTTTGGTTGATGTTTGCCACATCACTTGTGCCCAATCCTGTGTTTGATGCACGTATTTTTAGTATTCCTTGATGCCAACCTACTTCGCCATTTGGAAAAAGTATACGATACTGTAGTGGATCATAACATCCAAAATAATATTTCCCTCTATGTTTGTTTCCAGAATGTTCATGATTATAATATCTCTCTCGAATGGTACATTTGGATTGTTTCCGTCTATCAAAATTGCAGCAATTTGATCTACTGAGGGTTTATTGTAAACACGTTGATCTAGTGTTGCACTTGCTGCAATTCGAATTTGTAGATCTTGAAATTCCAAATGATCCTTTAGTTGGCGAAAGAATTAAGCATAAGGATTACCATCCATTATCTGCATGATTCTTTTCACAATTTCCTCTGATAAATCTGCTTCTTGTAATTTTGATTGCACAACTCATTGTCTGTGTCAAAAAAGTATAATTGAAAATAACATGGATTGTTATCGTGTGGGAGCAATGATGGAAGATCGTGTTATATTTGACCCTGTGCTTTAAAAATATAAACTCCTTTCCTTGAGGATGCTAGTTGCTTGTCAAGTCTAACACCAAAGGACGTAAATGCGAAAATGCTATTATATGCTCTAATATTTCTCCGAAACTCTTTAGCTTCTTCTGATTGGGAAACAAATCTATATATATATAATAAAGTTGGGGTTTGAATGAGGGACGTGGCATATCTCAGAAGCCAGTAATTTTATTTATCTATATTCTTAGATTTTTGCCTTTTTTCCTATTATGTAAGTGCTCTAAATAAATTTAAAACACCCCAACAGTCACCACAATTATCATCATATTAATTACGCCTCTTCGGCTTCTCCGCAATAGTGGAATAATACACATCTCATCCGCACACTACACCTCTTTCTATTCCCAACAGAGGCAAATCTATATATATATATATATATAAAGCTGGGAATAGAGAAGGTGATGTGGCACCTCTCTATGGCCAGCAATTGTATTTATCTTTTTCTACAATTTTTTGGCTTTTTACCTCATTTTCTGGTCAAAAAGTCATATTAAAAGCTGTAAAATATGCATGCCAACATAAAACAATAACTTAATGCAGTTAAATGCTCAATGCTCACACATTAATGAAAGAAAAAGCGTTAGAAGAATGGCTATCGCTATTCAAAGCTTTCATATTCCAAAAGCATAATGTTGAATAGATGAGAAGGCAAAGCGTTAGACATTTTGAAGTTCACACATATTGACTATTGTTTCTTTTCTAGACATTGAGGATAAATCAAATTTTGCTTATGTCAATACCATCTGTATCTTTCTCTATATAGTGATTTACTCATCTATGAACTCCAAGATTGAATTACATTCTTGCCGCCATGGCCGGAAGGAAAGAAGAAAAATGAAGCTGTAAGTTTTCATAGTTTCTACTCTATGTAGCTTGATACGTTTTTTTATTCCTTCTACTTTCTATCATTTTTCTTGAGTGTAAATTGGTTTGGAATGACTTGAATCGTACTAAACATTAATTGGTTTCCTATTTACGTTTTTGTTTGTGTTAAAGAGTTTTTGTGATATTTCATTCGTGAAGGTATGATCATGTATTTCTTTCCATGTCTTACTACTCAACATTCTCATTGTTGAGTGTCTGTCTTATTGTTTGTATTCAAAATGTCTCATAGCAATATATGAAACTGCGGATGGATAAATAAAACTATTGAAACCTCTACTTTGGAGTTACGGTTGTCTTAATTCGGGTAACTTTTTTTTTTCCTTCTGATGTCAAAGGAGATTGGGACTTCTGATAGTTCATTCTCCATTTCTTTCTTTTTGTTTGCGTTGAATGGGACTGACTTTCCTTATTCATTTATTTCAAATTAAATTACAGGCAATGGTTTTTTGTGCATATTCCTTTTAATCTTTATATATGCTTGTTATTTTATGCGTTTGATTTTTCTGTTATTGTTGTTCAAAGGATAAGAGATATTAAAGAGGTGAGAGTAGCCTTCTTATACAAGATGAGAATAACTACTAATGTTTTCTATGTCTCTTTCAATAATCTTCAATAAAAAAGGATTCTTATTTTTCTTATTTCTTTTCCCCTTCCATTCTCTCTCTCTCTCTCTCTCTCTCTCTCTCTCAGTTTTATTTTAAAAATCACATAAAAAATGCTTTGTGTCTCCTTAATTACATACCATTATTATGCCTTTGAATCTCATTGGTTACTTATCGTTATTATGGATTGAGGTTCTTTGGTTACTTGATATCTTTATTTTGAGAAATTAGAAAAGAAGAAAAATGAGTTTTGTATTTTTTTTTTTTGAAAAATAAATGCGTAAGGAGTGATAAAGAAAAAGGAAATAGAAGAAAAAGGTAACTTAAATAGAAAAGGGAAGCAAAAAATTAGAGAAAATATTTGTAAAATTTGATTCCACTGACTTGTGCCACAGATTCAATTTTACCCTTTTTACTTTTAATTTCTTTCATTTTGTGTTGTTATTTTGTCTTGGGTAGGTATACAAGATTAAAAACTCATAAATGGTGGAAAATCAGAAAAAAAAAGTTATAAAACTAATTAGTTAAATGCAAAATGGATTAAGAACTTGAAGTTTAATCTATTGGATTTGGAAAAAGGGAGTTTTATCTTCTTTCTTCTTCTTTTTTTTTTCCNGAAATTCATTTGGAGCATTTAAAAGAATAGAAAAAGAATAGAGGAAAAAGGTAAATGGAATTGAAAAGGGAAGGAAAAAATTAGAGAAAATATTTGTTGAATTTGATTTCGTTGATCTGTGTGATATATTCGATTTTACCATTTCTCTTTTAACTTCTTTTATTCTGTGTTGTTATTTTTATATTGGGGAGGTCTAGAAGATTAGAAACAGATATGCGATGCTAAATTAGAAAAAAAAAAATCAAACTAATTTGTTAGATAAAAGATGAATTAAAATTTAAAATTTAATCTATTGGGTTGGAAAAGAATCTTTAACATATTCGCATATTAGTATAAGGATTATTTTGTATGTTGAATAAAGTTTTTAACGACCGCATACGAAGCGCGGGCATATTTACTAGTGTTTTTACATAATACCACCTCTCATCGTCTTCTTTCACCCACTTTCATCTGTAAATTAAATCTCCTCTATTTTTACTTCTTCCTCCAAATTCACAACACGGACCCGTGCTTCACTTGTAACTGGTAAGTGTTTGATTACCATCGAGTATGACTACATCTTTATGGAGTATCACTATCCCTTGTATTTAATGTCTTTTTACCTGTCAATATTTCGGACGTTAATAAATGGGTTTGTATGCTCTTCCTTCTTATACAGGGGTTACATATGATGATCGGCCTTTGAAGATTAATAGCCAAAGAAAGATTATATCGTCTTTATCCATTATCCCAAGCACTGTTGAGGTGAATATCCCTTTTTTGGTCGTAAGTTAATTATAAAAAAAAATTGTAACCATCGTAGTATATGATATTGTTTTAACCTTCAATTTTCTTTTTCTTTTTTTTTCAATAATCTAATTACAACTTTATTGATATTTTGTTGCTTTTAAATTATTTTTTGTGTAGATGTCACCATCTTTGCTTAAAAAAGCTTAATAATGAGGTCTTAGTGCAATTGAGACCTAAATTTTAGGATGCTCACGAGCCACTATATCGTCAGTATCATATAATCAATTTTAAGAAAAACAATGTGTCTGTTATTATTTTCTTTTCTGTAATAATAATTTTTACTGGTACTTAGTAGTTTTATTTTGTGCGGAATTTGCATATCGTAAGGTTCATCAAGTTGATAAAAGACGAAAGGCTTTATGCAATATTGATAACTGGAATCTTAATTATGTTTGCACTTAATGGTATTACATGTTAGTTTAGTTGGCGTTTCAGAAATCTTTATTCACAAAGTTTTATATATCTTAGTTCTTTTGTTGAATTCTATTGCTGCTCCAACTGAAAAGTTTTCTAATCAGTTTTCTTGAATTTGTTTGAGTTTTATTGCAGGGTCTGAGGTGTGGTTTTCTCAAATGGTTGGATCAGCATGATGAATTGTTCTTGAAAAATTATAGTTTGAAAGACCAAAAAAGGGAAGAAAATGGTAGAGTTCTTTTTTTTTTTTTTTAGAAGATAACGTTACTGTTTCGTGGGTCAGTTAGTTAGATAGGATATATATATGTCTAAGAAAGATATTGAATTGTATTGCACATCTTCTTTAGTCTGATGTAATTGTCATTTGTTTATCTTCAGAATTACCTTTTACTTTTTTGTAGTTGACACAAACAACTTTTGAGAAATAATTTGAATTATGTAGAAAATAAATCTCCTTTTAGGCAGATGGACGTTTTATTTATTTTTTACAATTTTACTTTTGAAACTGCATCAAGTCGGTGGACCTTTTTTTTAAAATAAATATCTAGAGAGTGTAGGAACTAAGCAGAGATAAAATGACCATATTTTTTGAACAATCCAAAATATAAAAATAGAATTGAAAACTGAAGTAATTTTATTTTACTTTATTATATTTCTATTTGACGAGAACTGAATACGCTAATAGGGTGCATTTATTTGTGATAAGTAACAACTCCTTAGCTTGGTACCAAATTGTCGCATTTTTGTCCTTTTTTCGTGGATTAATGATTTTGATGTAGCTTGGTACCAAATTGTAAACATTTTCAAGTTATGCAATCATGTCAGTTGGACATTTTGTGTTCTCTTACGGAAATTATTGTTATTAGGTTGATGAGTATGATTTTTAATGCCATTGCTTTTGCATATGATTATTAAAATGAGCTTAAGCCCCTTGAATATTCTCGTGCTTAGGCTCAGAAACTTACTAACAATCTTCATAATCATAGCTAATATCTATATAAAACTTAGGTGAGTAGAAAAGGTGAATTAAAATTTGAAATCTGATCTATTTATATTTCGAGACAAAAAAATATTGTTAAAATATCTTTAATATTCTAATGAATTGATGAGATCTTTTATAATCACGCGGAGCACGGACAATTTACTAGTAACTCATATAATTGTGCTGGAACTTCAGGATTTGCCAATTTGATAGATTCATTTTCGCAGCAAAATGATGGAGGCTCATATTGGAATCTTATAGCATGGCAGTGGATGCATTCTGACACACTTTCTAACTTAAGAGTATGTGATACTGATGGTTTTTAAGAGATTTCTCCTAAATATATGTCAATTAAATTTATCAGTTGTGAGTAAGGAAAGAAATATATATCAACAAAGTATACATATGTTGCAATATAAATTTTTAATAGAAACACTCACATAGAATATTACCTTCATTTTCCTGCTCATTTGATAGTGCCTTGAAGAGCCAATTCGTTTTAAGTTTGTCTGCGGTCTGTACTGATTGATTCCAAGATACAAATTTTTGAAACCTTCTCATTGCAGAGTCTAATTGCGAATTTTCTACAATTTAAAATATAAAGTTCATATAAGGTAGAATAATGTAAGAATTCCTTATTACATAGTCCATCATTGTTAGATGGGGAGTGAAAAAAGTCAAAAGAAACACAAACAAATTGCATATATAATAGCATTAAGAGAGGAAAGAAGTCAGAAAGTTGTTACGTCTTTTTCTGAAATCATATCCTATAGTACACTAAGTAAAGATATGTTACTTATATTTTTGACAGGTATAAAATAAGAGGCAGCAATTTAATGAGGACTCTGACAGCGTAAACCGCAAAAAGAAATTCCTTTCTATTTTGTTTCTTTCTGTTTTTTTTTTTTTTTTTTGGGGTGATAAAGAACAACAACTCTTTAGACCACTATACTTGAAGGATAATGAAATGTTAACATTAAATAAGAAGGAAAAAACTATCAAAAGAACATATATTCACTGCTCCACGGAAAAAAAAAAATCAAGGTACACACTGCAAGCACGTTCAAAATTCAAGCCTCCCAAGGATGAAGGCGTGAGTGTGTATGCATACAATTTGTATATTAAGCAATATATAACATTATAGCTCCATTATTATTTTGCTTTCTCGAACGGCCGTGATCTTTATCACGATTTTCAGTAAGAGCAATTGCCTTTTGTTTCTTTCCTACAAATTTTATTTTAATTAGCGCACAAATTCGAACGTTATATAATCCTGATTTATAAATAATATGTGTAATATATTTACCAAAAAATTTATGTTCGTGTTCACGATGATTTTCTACAACTAAAAAAAGATAATATAATCAGTTAACTTAATAATTCAAAACTTTCAGCATACGTTAAAGAGCATTAAGTGTAAGTATCAGGTATTATTGTTGCTACCTTGTTGTGCCATTTTTCCAAAAGGAATAATATCCTGTGTCATAAAAGAAAGTTGTTAATATCTTTATTCTATTGAAAAAAAGGAGTTAGAGTAAATCTCCAAAGAAACAGATGCTAACTAAAACATAAAGGCGTAAATTATAACTGCTATGTCAGCACAAGTTGCCTATTTTTAAAAATTAAAATTAAATCTAGTTCGCAAAAAAATTATAGAAGCTAACTTATGGGAGACAATCGAAAATCTATTGGAATGACATAATGTCAATAAATTCCTAATCCTTTTCTATTTTGATTCTTTTATTAATTATCATTGAATAAGGAGGATCTTCCTTGTCTTCGTCATCGCTTCTCGTCATCTTGCTTTTGTTCTTCGTTTCTATCACTTTTTCATCAATTTCGATGGCAGAAATAGTTCCAATTTCATGCATCCGCCCCTCCTAACGCCATTGCCTTGAATTCTCTTATCAATTTTGATCAAAAGAGTGAATTCTTTATCTTGACTCAAGATCAGCTTCTGGTAAAACTTCGATTCTTCTTTCTGTAGTATCAAAAGAAATAAATTAGCTAGAATATCACTTCACGAAAACGAAGCACAACAATATCCAATAGTCATCAAATTATATATTTGATGTACTAAAAATAAAGCTAAAAAATAATAACCTTTGGAGAGATTGATTGGATATACTCTTTAGCATCACAACATAGCAAGTATTTTGTAGCATCAAAGAGCGTGACATTTCATATGTCGTTTTCCATCGGACACGTCAAGTTTTAAGCAGTATCTACAAAGTGTTATCTAGATAAATTAGAAACTCATTTACTATAAAGAAATAAAATACAAGTGATTTTGTTATATGTTTACCTCGCCTCATAATCAACGTCGTTTATCATACCAAAGCTACAATTAGCAATTTCATTTTCAACATTCACCTTCTTGTAACATTTTTTGCAAGAATAATACCACGGATCATCTTTATTTATAAAACTTGTTATTTGTGCATTGAATCTACAATATAAATCGTGCATATTAACAAATATCAATTATAAGGTTTACACAGTCAAAAAGGAAGTATAATTATTTTGAAAATAATTACCTTCATAGTTGTAGAGTAATTTATGACATCATCAATCTTTACTTCTCTGGCTTCTCTAATCAGCTTACTTGGCATTAACGTGATATCTTTATTTTCAGCTTTCATACTATCTTGCTTGTGTTTTGGCATAGAATTTAGAGGATTATTAGATGATTCATAACTATACTATAAGTAGTAATATTTTATGAGGGAAAAAAATAATACCAATTTTGCACCTCTGTTGCTTTTTCAAATGTCGGGTTGATCAACACACTACTAATAGGAGTAGTGGATATTACAAACTCCCCTGTTTAGAAAAGACAAAATAAATCTTAGTGCAAATTTAATTGGGAAAAAATAATTATCTATATAAAATATTCTTGATATACGTACCTTGAAAAGTTGACTTTTTCACATCACAAAATGTTACGACAGAATACTCATTTATCAATTCTCGTAGTATTTTATCATATTTTTTAGCTAGGTCACCCCACAAAGTCACAATTTTACGATCAATCCTATTTGACAATTAGAATATGTAATAGTTATGTTGCATTAACCTAATATTTTATCGACTGTTAGTTACGTAAGATAAATATTAAATAGCTTAAGTAATTATACGTTACCTCTCATCCGTAACTATTGTTTCCCTTCTCTTATTTTTTTCGGTCACTACTTGTGTCTTTACATTGGTTAGAATGCAAACCACGTATGTCAAAAAAAAAATTTAAATATAAACTACATGTAAGTTATAAAGTAATTATTAAGTACATTAAGAAAAATTACATGCAAGTTTCTAAGTTGGTGAAAAGGAAAGGTACGTACCAAATAATGAGCCGTCGGTGGATTTTGTGGTGGCATCTTCCAAAGAGAGAATATTATTGGGAAATTTTGATGTGGAAAAATAGCTGTCGCATTCATTAACTATATATAAGGGGTAAAAGATATCTCCAACTCCTTGTTCACAGATAAATAGTTAGAGTTAGGATCCTTCACGCGGCATTTATGATGTAATAGCTTTTGTTTTGTTCCAATAATTTTTTCCACTTTTCAACATGTTCATTGAAAAGTATCGTCTGGATCTTTGTTCCCTATAAATTTATTCGAACATAATTTGATGTTAATAAGAAAATAATAAAATAAGTAAGAAATATAATATAAATATACAAAGGAATACCTCTTCGTCCACAAATATCAACTGCAGCCGCGAACCTTCACCTCTTTCGTTTTTATATTATATTATTGGCCCTTTTCCAATTACTATTACCTTTATCACCCATTCAACATCGGACTTTCTTAGATTATTTGTAGGTACAAATTGTTTTGCCAAATCTGATTCCAGTGCCATTCTCAAAACACCTGTAATAGTAACTAAGAAAAAGCTGTAAAACAATACATATCTTCTCTAAAGATGAAATAATTTTATTATTCAATACGGCTGATTCACTTAATTAAAAAGGAAAAACCTTCTTAATAAATGGTGGCAACTTGCACTAACAATGCTAGTTATAAATAGCTAGTAACAAATAGTTAGAGGTTTAACCAATAGTAAGCGTAGAGGAAGAAATAATACCTTTTGCTGCAGAATTTTCTTATGGAGTAATACCTCTCAAAAATTTATGATGGAGAATATAAAATAGTGCCTTCTTTTATAGAAGTGTTTGAGTCCTTATTCCTAATGGATTCAGACAATAGAATAAGTTTCCAAATTATTAAATTTGTAATAGGAATTAATTCCAAGAGGTATTGGTATTAGTTTACGATTCAGACAATATAATGAGGTGTTGTCAAATATAGGAATTTTTAAGTTTCAGTGTTCCTAGAATAGGTTAGGACGTGTGGATCTATTTATGTATATAGAAATATTTAAGTTTAATAACGTGTTTCTAGGATCATGTTTAACGTTTAGTGTGCTAAGGCAAATAGGATATTATCCAAGAACCCCGTATTTCTTCTTTTTAAATCTTTATAATTCATTTTTTATTTATTTATTATTTATACTTAATTTTAATGTAAGAATAGGATCCTATGGCTAATAGGATAGAGGGCCGACATTGGAATTCTGATTATGGCCTTTGCTTGAGAGTTATTACATTTAATATTTTAAGGCTATTTTGGTAATCCGACATTAAGATTCATGCTTTTGGTAATATACTAGTTTCTACGTTCGTGCATTGCACGAAATTATTAGTCAATTATTTATGAAAAAATTTGAAATTAATATTTTGAGATACAAAACGAAAGCATCATCTTTCATGCAAATGATGTGTGAAAAATATATTACCATGTGAACGAAATTTTTCTCCATAATACTAAGTTGGGGTAGAAATTAGTGTCTTACACCAATGCACATTGGTGTGGAGGTACATCGAAGTAAGATTTTTGGAGTACTTACCACGTAGAAGGTACAAAAGAACCAAAATCCTAGGAATGAAAATTAGTTTTTCGAATCAACACCAAAACACATTCCCTAACAAAATGTGTCAATTGTCAAGCAGATATGAAACTTTTAAAAAGCAATTGACTGAATAATAATTATACGTTCCTAAAATTCCCAAAAGAAATCATAGAATCCTAGAGTTATTTACATTAGAATTCTATTATTAGTTGGCTTACTTTTTTATTTACATACGTCTGAAATTTTGGAAATATTTTTTAACCTTTTCTTTAATTTACCTAGATTATGGATGTGACGACCCGACCCGTCGTCTCATGTATTACAGCCCTGTTTTCCCTAATTATTGCTTCTTCATGTTTCATTATTGCCATCGGGTGAGTTAGAGTTGAATTGGATTGGTTTGGATAGGAAATGAGACACTTAGTCTCTTTAAGGAAGGCTTATGTTGGAAAAGTCAATCGGATGTTGACTATTGAGTTAGAGGGCTCGGATGCGAATTCCGGTGATTCGGCTAGCTTCGGGGGATGATTTGTGACTTAGGAGTGTGATCGGAAGTTAGTTTGGAGGTCCGGAGTAAAATTAGGCTTGAATTGGCAAAGTTGGTATTTTGGCGAATTCCGGTGGATAGGTGAGATTTTGATCCGAGGGTCGGAATGGAATTCCGAGAGTTGAAGTAGCTCTGTTAGGTGATTTTGGATATGCGTGTAAAATTTCAGGTTATTCGAACATCGTTTGGTCGGGTTTTTGATCGAATGCGTATTTCGGAAGTTTATAAGAAACTTAGGCTTGAGTCNACCAAGTTGCATTCGGAAAGCATGACACATAAGTCATCAACATCATCATGCTTTTCAACCATGTTTGCTTGACCCTTCTTCTTGTCTTTCTTCGGAGCACGACACTCCATAGATTTGTGTCCGGCTTTTCCATAGTTGTAGCAATTTCCACTGAACCGCTTCTTGCTTGGGTTGTATTTCGGTCCAGAAGCCTTCTTCCTCTTTTTGTTCTCTTCAACAATATTTGCTCCCATTATTGTTGAGTTTCCACGGCCTCTCTTTTCAGCAGCTTTGTTGTCCTCTTCGATTCTTAATCGAACAATGACATCTTCAAGAGACATCTCCTTGCATTTGTGTTTCAAGTAGTTTTTGAAGTCCTTCCACAAAGGAGGCAACTTCTCAATCATCGCTGCTACTTGGAATGCTTCATTGATGACAAGACCTTCAATGAAATTTCTGTTAGTAAAAATACTAAGATTACTACTTTCAACATCAGTATTAATTTGATTTATACCTTCAGCAAGGAGATCGTGAATAATCACTTGCAATTTCTGGACTTGGGTAATAACAGACTTGCTATCTACCATTTTGTAGTCCAAAAACTTTGCAGCAACGAACTTCTTCAACCCGGAAGAAGCGGAGTTTGAGTCGCATAAGCGAAGTCCGGGTTCTTAAGTGAAGACCGCATAAGCAGAAATTTGGCCGCATAAGCGGTAGCGGGACCGCAGAAGCGAAAAGGACTGTTGGCAGAGGGGTTTTAATATTATATTTTCTCCGCGAGCAAGAGGTAGTTTCTACCATTTTAAGCGACTTGGAGAGCTTTGGGCGAGGATTTTCGAGGTTTTTGACTGAGAATCAGTTGGAGGTAAGTCTCTTGGCCTAATTACTCGAGTTTATGGTAAATTTATCATAGAAATCAGTAGAATTTCATCAAAAACGGGTCAAGCTAGGGCTTGGAAAGCTGTGATGTAAAAATGGAATTTGGAGGGTCAAACGAGCTCTGATTTTGGTAAATTTTATATGTACGGACTCGTGGCGAGACGAGGAATCCGGTGATGTAAATTTTGTAATTTTTCGAGAAGTGAGCCCGGGGCTCGGATTTTGCCAACTTCGTGAATTTTAGTGTTTTTCGAGTCTTTTTGATTGGGTTATGTTTCTTTAGCCTATTGTAACATATTCGTTTTGGTTTTAATCAGATTCGGCGTGCAAAGAGGTTGATTTGAAAGGCAAAGGCATAGCGAGCTAGACTTGTGGCCGGCTTGAGGTGAGTAATAGATGTAGATGATGACCTGAGGGTTTGAAACCCCGGTATATCACATTGTGACGCTATATTGAGGCGAGACACATACTCTATGACGAGTGCGGGGTCGATTGTGACTGGGGATCGTTTCGAATTATGTTCGTACTGCGTTCTTGACTAGAAATTGTTTGGTAATCATCCTACTTGGATTTTATGAATTGTTTGGGGCTTTGTGCCTATCATGTGCATCCTTCAGGGATCCTTATCACTGTTTTCATGATGCTTAGCATATTTCATGATATCAGTCCTGAGTTAGACACTGCTTTGAAATGTTTAGTAAATATATAAAGGCTTAAACACATAGCTCTATAATTCCTAATAATTAAAACTAAAAATGAACAATTTGACTGTGCCCGAGTGGCTTGCATGCATATATATATTTGGACTGAGTATGGAACGGGCTGCACGCCGCAGCGAATGCTATGCGCTTGGGCTGTAGGAGCCCCTCCGAAGTCTGAACCCCCACAGTGAGCGCGGGTACCCAAATGGATCGGGCTGCGCGCTGCAGCGGTCATGTGCATTGCATTGCATTCATGCATTTTATATCTGTTGGTCTTAATTGTCATTGTCTGCTGTTGTTTCATCCTTTAACGTGCTGAATCGTTGATTATAGCTTTATATTGTAATATTTCGGGATTTCTTACTTTCAGCCATTATATATTTTTATTACTCACTGAGTTGGAAGTACTCACTTTACTCCCTGCACCATGTGTGCAGATTCAGGTGCTCCAGAGACTTAGTGGAGCTGTTTGCTGTTTTCGTGAGGTTTATTTTCAGGAGTTGTGAGGTAGGTGTCTGACGTCCGCAGGACCCGACTCCTCCCCTTTATTTCATTTATCTTTCCATATCCTAGACTTCTTTATTACTATGGATATAGTACGCTGTTACATCTAGAGGCTCTAGACTCGTGACTCCAGATCTATTGGGGAATGTTTGGATATTCGTTATTATTTTCTGTACTATTTTATTTAGTTTCGGATTGGAACCTTGATATTTGCTATTTTAATCGTATTATTGTTAACGGATTGCGTATTTGGGTTGAGAGTATTTAAATTGGTCGGGCTTGCCTGGCATTAGTATTGGGCGCCATCACGACCGGGATTGGGGTTGTGACAATAGATATATTTCTTTTTAACCCCTTATACAATTTAATAACTGTCTCTAAATTTCATAATGTATATATCTTCTCTTATATAATCACTACACAAAAAAAACCGGAAGCTAAAACGCTCGTAGCTAGCAGAATTTCTTGATAATCCGTTGCTAATCCGTCGCAAAATGAGATAGCGATGGATTTTTCTGTTTAGCTACAGAATTTGTCGTCGCTAAAACCTAATTTTTTAGTAGTGAATAGTTAATTTTAAAGTACTAAATATTACATAATATAATATGGAAAGTATTATAGTTATGTTACATAATTAAATATAAAAATAATTTATATAAGCTCAAATCTTAATGAATTTTAAAGTCCTATATATTTGAACTTCCTACATAGTTCAAATAAGTAAATATTTATTAGCAAAATTTTAGTTGATTTAAAAGTTCCGAATATTAAAAAAATAATTAAATTATAATTTTGTCCAATTTAAAATCTCTACTGGTAAGGTCAAATATTCTAGAAACAAAAAAATGGAAAAGTTCATACTTGACTTCAAATTCATTATATTATATTCTTAAATTATTATAATATACTCTTATACATAGTTCTTTTTTGAGTAATATACTTATAGTGTTAACCTCCATTTGCTTTATAACTATTGCGTAATTAAGAATCCAATAATCACATGAAATTCGTCTTTCGAATTTGATAGGAAGAAGTATCACTATTGTAATTTGGAACTGAATTGAATTGGGATTTAGTTGTCTTATTCTTTTTCTAGCTGACGTCAAATAAGTTTCTACGTATATTTAATTGATTTTAATCCTAAATATTAGGATTTCATAGGATTTTCAAATAGGAAAATATTTAATAACCAAAGTTTTAGTTAATTTTAAAGTTCTGTATATTAGGAAAGTAATTAAATGACTATTGCTAAATAGTAGAAAAATAATTAAGTCTATCTCTATACATTATAAAAATAATTAAACTTCCACATTAAATAAACGCATACAGATGAAAAGTTGGAACTTAGATTGGTATTAGAAGTTTGTTCAAGTTCATATACTTATTTCCAACGTTACCACTTTTTAGTTGGAATAGAAGTTACGGATATTGGTAGAGTAGGAATTTACACGCGGTATATCTAGAGTTTAAATTGGGAAAGAATTCCATATAGGGTAATATTTTATACAATTATATCCACCTTTAACTCAAATATTTAAGGGCATAAAAGTCTATCAAAGTTAGAAGGATATTTTAGTCGTTCAACATTTAGCATAAATTATTCGTGCTTTTATAATAATATAGATAGATATAGATAATAATAATAATAATAATAATAATAATATTTATATAATAATGATAATAATAATAATTCGATGACCCAACATTTTCTTAGCAAATAGACATAATTCCCTTTTTTCCAACCATTCAAAAAGTTAAAATAGGAAAATTTAATTTAGAATTTTATGGAACTCTTCCCTTTATATTAGATTTGTTACGTTATCCCAGTCACATTTTACTTCTCAATTTTATGTTGTGGAAATACTTGGTAAATAGCAGAAGAAGAAGAGCCAAAACACCAAATCCAGTTAGCACATATCTGAGATGGGCATGTCATGACTCATGAAAAAGCTGTCCTGCGATGGATATAAAGCTTTTCTCTTCTGGACATCATTGCCAAACAAATTCCCTCAACATGTACCACCTTTGCACTTCCTTTTTCGTAATCTTTACCAAAAACCCATATTTAGGCATACCCTTTTGCGCATCAAATGCACTTTTATTACCTCTAGAAATCCCCTGGCTTGTGGTTACACTTACCTTGCCACCCAACTGTTTGATAAAATTCCGCAAAGAAGAGTTCAAGATTTCAAGAATGCCAAAGGCCATGAAATATTTCAACTTGCTAAGTTGGTTAAAGAAAAGCCTGATATCTTAAGTACTTCACAAATACATGGCTTAGCGCTCAAAGCGGGCATGCTAGCTCATTTGCCCACTGTAACTACTCTCCTCATCATCTATTCAAGAACCAAGCATTTTAACTCTTCATTGACTCTCTTTGCTGAAATTATAAGTAAAGATGTGGTAACATGGAATGCTATCATGACAGCATGCATAAAGAACAAGTTTTTCGAATTTGCAGTGAAATTCTTTGCTGAAATGGTGAATGAAGGAAAGGAGTTTGATTCTGCCACGCTTGTGATTGTCATTTCTGCCTTGTCTAATATGAGATATTTGAGGAAGGGGATGATTGTTCATTGTTTAAGTATGAAAATGGGAATGTTTTTGGATTCGCTTTTGGGAAATGCTCTTATTGATTTTTATGCAAAATGTAGTGATTTAAGCTCATCGGAATGTGTTTTTGGAGAAGTAGAATGTAAAGATATTGTTTCATGGAATTCAATAATTAGTGGTTGTATTTATAATGATCATTCTGAGAAGTCATTGTGGTACTTCAAGCAGATGGCTAATTTGGAAAAAGGCGCTGATAGTGTGAGTCTTTCTTGTGCTATTGCGGCTTCTGCTTGTTTAGATGAGTTTAGATGTGGTCAGGTTATTCAAGGATGGGGAATAAAGCTAGGGTATGAGGAAAGCTGCCACCTTTCAGTTGCAAATTCTCTCATTTCATTGTATTCCCAGTCTGGGAACATTGATGCCGCTGAATATGTCTTTAATATAATGAAGCAGAAGGATATAATAACATGGAATTCGATGATAAATGGATTCTCTTTGAATGGAAAAGTCGGTGAAGCGTTTGATGCTCTTCATGAAATGCAGTTCACAAGAACTCTAAAACCTGATGCTGTGACGTTAATTTCCATTATTCCGCTAGCTGCAGAATTCATGCTATTGAAAAAAGGGAAAGCTATTCATGGTTTCACCGTCCGGAGAGAGATGGGAACAGAACTGTCGGTGATAAATGCTCTCATGGATATGTATTTTAAGTGCAAAAGGGTCAAGGACGCTGAGCATCTCTTCTTAAATATGGCAATGAAAGATCTAGTTTCATGGAATACCATAATATCTGGGTATTCCCAGAATGGCTTGTGTAGAGAAGCTCGGTCTTTGCTTAAGAAGTTCCATAGTTGGAACTCAGAATGCAGCTTGTCAACTCTTCTAGGAATTCTTCCTGCTTGTGATTCGCCCAACTTAATCCAATTTGGAAGGTTGATCCACTCGTGGGAGGTGAAGTTGGGATTTATAAATAATATCATCATAGTAAATTCCCTGATTTGCATGTATATTTCTTGTGGAGATCTAGTAGCTTCTTTCAATTTGCTGGAGGAGATAGCTTATATTGCTGCTGTGGATAGCTGGAATACCATGATCTCGGGATGCACCCAGAAAGGCCACTTCTGTGAAGCTTTAAATGCTTTCAAGTTAATGAGGCTCAAGTTCAATATCAACCATGATACTATTACTCTAGTCAATGTCATACCAGCATGTGGAAATCTTGAATTGACATGTGAAGGAAAGTCAGTTCATGCCCTAGCTTTAAAGACCTCAGCTGGTCAAGATATTCGTGTGCAGAATGCTCTCATTACTATGTATGGAAAACTGAGTGACGTGGAAAGTGCAAGATTAGTGTTTGAACTTTGTTTTCATCATAACTTATGCTCATGGAACTGCATGATATCTGCTTTAGCTCAGAACAATAATGCTAAAGAAGCAATAGGAGTTTTCCGTTTACTCGAGTTTGAACCAGATGAGATCACCATGGCTACCGTTCTTTCAGCTTTTCGACAACTTGGACTTATTAGACATGGGAAACAGATCCATGCACACCTCATCAGATGTGGTTTTTACAAAAATGCGTTTGTATCAGCTGCACTTGTGGATATGTATAGCAGCTGTGGCAGGCTAGACATTGCTCGTCGAGTGTTTCAGAATTCAGCAGAGAGATCTGTTGCTGCTTGGAATTCCATGATTTCTGCATATGGCTTTCACAGCAATGGTCAGAAAGCAATTGAAATCTTTCATGAGATGATTGATTCGGGACTTACTCCATCAAAAGTCACATTTATCAACTTATTAACGGCTTGCAGTCACACAGGGCTTGTTGACCAGGGGTACTGGTATTACACTCGTATGCTTGATGAGTTCGGAATTCAACCTTCCACAGAGCATCATGTCTGTGTAGTTGATATGTTAGGCCGATCAGGGAGGCTGCAGCAAGCATATAATTTTATCAAAGACCTTCCCAGTCAACCTGATCCAGGAATCTGGGGTGCTTTGCTCAGCGCTTGCAATTATCATGGTGATCTTCAACTGGGGAAACAAGTAGCGAGCATACTCCTTTTGTTGGAACCTGAGAATGTCGGGTATCATCTGGCACTGTCCAACATATATGTTGCTAGTGGAAGCTGGAAGGAGGCTGGAGAGTTGAGGGACATTGTTCATCTAAAAGGGTTAAAGAAAGCTGCTGGTTACAGTCTTATTGATGTTGGCACCACCTGAAACATCATCAAAACCTCATGCAAAGAGTTTATCTTCTAAACTACCACCAAGTCAGCCTGAGTCTATTTTCTAAATGTTCAGGCAATCAGCCTGCTCACCTTTGAAGGACTGGCGTGGTGTAGAAATTTTTGGTTTAGTGGAGCAAAGCAGCTAACAGAACTTTTTGTCGAGCATCTTATATAAATTATCCAGCTTCTATTGGCCTTTGTTGCTGGTAGAACTTGATGATCCGCGTTAATACAAAATTTTCCAAATTATTTCTTTTCCCCCTTAGTCTGATGGACATAAACAGAGCATTTGTGATGTTGATTTCATATAGCCGATCCAACTAGCTTGGGATTGAGGCTGGATAGTTGTTCTTCCCCCTTAGTCTGGTGAGAAAATTACGTCAGTGTAGGATGAATGTGAGATTTTGAGCTTTAAAAGATTTACCGTTTGGCCATAAAAAAAGATTCCTTTCTTTTCCGAATTTCGAAGTCAGTGTTCTGACCATGAAAATTTCGAATTTTTCGGAATTTTGAAAACTCCAAAAAGCTATTTTTTAAATTTTCACTTCAAAGCACTCACAAAAATTCAAAAAACAGCTCCAAAGTATTTTCATGTACAAACACAACTCAAATTTTCAAATACCATTTTCAACTTGAAAAAAAAATTCACTCTTTTGGAATTTCACATTTCTTATGTCCAAACGCCCACTTATTATTTATTTGGAATTTCATAATTCTTATGTCCAAACGCCCACTTATTATTTATCAACACTAAAATGAAACGAGCCTTATTAGAGTGAAATAGATGTTGAGGATTTGTATAAGCGACCATGAGGAGCAGGTGATTGTTTGATATCCTTTTTTGTTGTATAACTTATTGCAAATATATAAGTGAAACATCTTTTCGAAATTTCTTCATTTTATAGTGAAAGGAAAATTTCTTTTTTGATCCTCAATTATGCTTAATTCCAAGATCAAGACCTTTTGTTCATATGTCGTTAACATATTCAAAGAAATTTAATAATCTCATAGGATTTTAATGTCTTCTACCCCTTCACTCATCGCGGTCTTATTAAAGTCCCAACAATCCATCTTTTACACCCTCAAATTTGTCACTGATCCTTGAAAATACTTGCACCAAATCTCTATAAGACGATAGAAATTGTAATAACTTCTATGAGTGATGGATTATTATGTGCAGCGGGAGCAATCTCAGTATCAAAATCACAAGTAATCTAGACAACTAGTATAAACGGGATTTCATGGGTTAACTCTTGAAGCGTGAACAAAGCTCCTCTATTACGTGAGCCTCACAACAACTCAATGAATTCACCATCATCAGCACGATCACAATTCACGGTCTTCTACCGTGTTACCCAAATAATACCCGAAAATAGTAATTTCGTGTGGGCAAAATTTTCTAGGAAAATAGGGGCTGAAATTCGCCACCATGACTACTCCCTCTAGGTGGAAAACCTTATGTATTTATAGCACAAGTTTTAAGGGTTAAAACCCTTTTCCAAAACCTGTTAGGTTTTCTTTTCCACCATAAAAAGGATTCCTTTATTTCATATTATTTAGGCACAGCAGGGACCACAGAATTTAATTAACAAGGCTTCCAATTATGGAATTAATTTATAATTTTCGAAATTAATATCCACCATAATTAATTACGAATTATTTCACTAAAAATTTGTAATTGTACTCCTTATTCAATTTCGAAATTCATCCATTAAATCTTATTTAACTCTCCATGTTAAGATTCAAATACTAGTCAATTAAATTAAATTACTGACGATTTTATTTATTGATTATTTCCTTTAGACTTTCGCTTAACTTATTTCATGTGTCGGATACAAAATTCACCGACCGGGTTTACACACGAAAACTTATAAGCTTCATAAAGGTGTATCATCAATCTCTAAACCGAGACGTGGATTCCATCAACTAACTATTAGTTCGCCAATGTACATTATTATTATTATCCAATTTACCAGGCATATTGACCCACGAAAGAATCTCGCCTTTTAATAAATCAAAACAATAATAATATACACAGCTAATAATAATTATATCAAGATCAAGAGCATAAGTACATTTAATGGCTAGAGAGTTTATTTTATTAAGTCAGTATAAAATACTTATCTCTACTTGGTCCGTTCAATACATACAAAATGTACTAGCACAAGAAGTTGGAATTAAATCATTCCCATAATCAAGATAAATTATATTTAATCTTGTGCTACAATCATTCCTGATGGTTTGTCCAATTCCATCATTAGATTGTGAACTCATACTTTATACTTATAAGAACCGATGATTTAATCTTCCGTGTATAAGCTAAACTCTATACACTAAATCATCTACTATATAAGCAAAGGACACAGACTAATATATGATCTATTTAAAACTTTATTAAAATTGAATGAACAATTATATCATAATAAATATTATATCTAAACCAAATCCATGGTTAAAAGTATATATCCCAACAAAGAGGACATTGATACTAAGATTAATCTCTTTTTCGATACTGTTTGTATGAGGGTACAATCTTAGTTTTTACAACTGGAATTTGTGCATTTTTGGCTTACAAAAGATTCAGCTGGAAGAGGAGGGAAGAATAAGGTGCAACGTTGGCACAAGCAGGTATTGTGGACGCAAATTGGAGAACCATCTTTGCCGCAGTTAATATTGCAATTTACTGTTGCCTGGCACGGTGCTACTGATGGTGCATAACCTGTTACATCATATATATTTTTATATATTCATTAGCAATGGCAGCGTTAAAATTTCAGAATATAAAGAAATAAGTACACGAAGCGGTCAAGAAGATTCAACACATAATCTTTTTTTACATATTTACACGATGTAATTTTATGACAAAAGGTGTCAATCACACCCCTTGAACAAAGGTGACAACGCCACTATTCATTAGAGGGGGACATATTGAAGAAGCTTCATATCATTTTTTGTTATAGTTCTCAAATAAAATTTCAAAAGAAAATGAGTGTTGTGTCAATATAGTAAATTTTTCATCATCTATTAAATATTTGAAATTTGACTATACAGGTTTAAATTTGCATCTTTTTTGAGAAATTCGTAAGATGTAAAAGAGCATGTTTATAGTGTAGCGATTTACTATTTCATATAGGGGAAACAAAATTCTAAACTTTTTGCATAGAAGAGGAAAGAAATATATGAAAATAAATGATATGGAAACATTCCCATATTATCAGTATTTTTGAACTGACCTTTTGAAAGGAGCAAGAAAGCGAATATAAGGACCAATTTAAATGACAACATATTCATCTTTTCGAGATGATACTTGCTCGGTGACATTATCTGTTAGACCATCATCAGAAGAATCTTTGTATTTTAAAGAGAATTGAAAATAACTTATGGAAGTATAATAAATGTCAAATCCAGTGCAAAGCAATCTTTAAACACTTTACCTTTTACAATATGTTACTAGAATGGACATACGAAATACACATTTGGTGATAATATGAAAAAATTTCCGATCTCGACGTGCATTACATTAACGATGTGTCAGATCCCCTAAAGCCTATTTATATCTTTCTATACAAAGTAGGAGTTTGGTTTTCGATTTAGTTCGGTTTTTCGGGTTTTTATGAACACCTTTAATTTAGAGGTTTACGCATTAAGGTTTCCTTTTCTAGACAAATCCCTTTTTATCATACTAGTATTTATGAACGTGCGTTGCACGTTAATAGTGACACGTGATAGTTTAAACATTTAATTATATGAAGGAAAATTAATGAGAGAAATTTTATATATAATAATATAGTAATTATCTAAATACCTAAAAATATTATTATATTAGCATAATATATAAATTTAAAATAAAAGGACACCATCACACAAATGATCAATTTTGTCATGTTAGATAATAATGTATTAGTACTTCCTCTGGACCACTTTAAGTGATTTTTTGTTTGCTTTCACACATATTAAGGAATTCACCTTTTATCATTAATTAACAATATAATTGACCATATTGACCTTAAAGTGGATCAGAGGAAGTATAATTTAAAAGTATTTAATGTGATGGTATCTTATTGAACACTTCTTTGTGGGCGATATTTTTCTGTGTGTATGTTTCCTCCTAATTGGTTACTCTACCTTAACCAGAACTCTTGTTGTCGATTTTCATATCCCTCTTGAAAGTGCAACATACAGTTGTTTGTGCAAGAAAATATATTGCGGTAAGTATAATATAATATTTAGGATGTCTGTCCTTGTGATTTTATTTATTATATTTGAAAAACATAAACATACTAAAAATTATTTTGACACAAATTTAAAAGAATATTGTAGGCATACAAAATTTATTGGATTTAAATCCATAAAACTAATTTGGTCTATATTTTAAATTCAGGATATATTGGTCCAAATAAATATTATGGGCTAATATAATTGAATTAATTATATAAGCCCAATATAAATAGATTAAATAAATAAGTTTTAATTTATTGGGCTAGCCTATTTAATTGGGCTAAAGTGATGAGCCCACTTCATTAAGCCCAAGATGTCATCTTCCTAGAGGCCCAGTTTGGTGCCACGTGTCAAATGACGTGGCGCGCCAAGTCAAGCGGAAGAGCCAATAGGATCGTGCCACGTGTCAAAATGACAAGGCATGCCCAGTCACACTAAAAGGCCAATGAAATCGCGCCACGTGTGCAAGTGACATGTTTTGGCCAATCAAATGCAGCCATGTCACACTTCAATTTGATTGGTCGGAAAGAGTTTGTTCTTATCACAACTTTTCCCTTCCACAACTATAAATAGGGGTCTTCATAACTCAGAAAAGAGACCAGAAGTTATAACAAGAAGCAAGAAAGAGCTCGTGGATCAAACGCTGCAAATTCCTCTACAAGTTTCAAGCTTCAAGTTCAAGTTCAAGAAATCAAATTCAAGCTCAAGAACGAAGAACGAATCAAGGTCAAGTTCAAGCAATCAAGCTCAAGCTCAAGCTCAAGAACAAGATCATCGTTCGTGGCAACAAACATAGATTCAAGATCAAGCTCAAAGGCCCTTGAATTTATTCACTATTGGAAAGTAGAATCAGAGGAATCATAGAGATTGTACACTTAAATATTCGAAATAAAATACTACGATTGTTGCGATATTTTCGGTCTTGATTTTATTTTCTCGACGCAAATTTATTGTCTACAAATTCTGGCACGCCCAGTAGGACAATCTCTACCTCTCATCTCAACTTTTCAATCACCAAAGTCCAAGAACATTGAAATGGCTTCAAAGAAAATCAACTCCGTTTCAACTTCCACCAAGGCTGCTAACTCCAGATTCTATGCTGATGTGGAAAGCATCCTCGATGTCACCTTTGGAAGCTTCGGACCAGTTACGAGGAGCAAAGCAAGCTCTTTAGGACAACAAGCACCCCAAGTGCCGTCTGCATCAACCCCTGTTTTCGGATCTTCGTCCTCAAAAGGAGTAAGATCTGCCACGAACGCATCTGAAGAAGGAAGCGATGTTGCTGAAAAGATCAAGAAAACTCTTGCTCTGCATGACCTCTCCGGCTCCAAGCACTCTGATGTGAAGGAAGATGATGATGCTTCAAGTGATGGATCCTCCCCACTTACACCACATAGCGTGAGCCAATCAAGGATCAATCTGTGTGAAAATCCATGCTACTCTCCGTCATCCACGACAATCATGCAAGCCATGGTGACAAAAACTTCATCCATGGAGGAGCAGTTGATAAACTTGACGGAAGCAATCGCTGGCTTGACTAAATGCATGCAAAATCAAGAGGCTAGAATTGACAAGCTAACAGATAGGGTGGGAATCTTAATGGAAGAAGAGTCTACCCATGCACCCGGCAAGCTCCCAGAAGTTCTAGAGAGTGACTCTCCCCCAAGACAAGCAGCATCCACTAAGGCTATCCCTGTCTCATCTGAAGGGATGATTCCAATCGATCAACTGAAGGATTTCATCGAAGGAACCATTAAGAACAAATATGAAGTTGCTGCCAAATCCTCCCTTACATATGCAAAGCCGTACACTGCAAGGGTCGATATGTTGAAGATGCCTGCTGGCTATCAACCTCCGAAGTTTCAACAGTTTGATGGTAAAGGTAACCCAAAGCAACATGTTGCGCACTTCGTGGAGACGTGCAACAATGCTGGGACTTATGGAGATTACCTCATCAAGCAGTTTGTCCGCTCGCTAAAAGGAAATGCTTTTGACTGGTACACGGACCTCGAGGCTGGATCTATCGATAGCTGGGATCAACTAGAGCAAGAGTTCCTCAATCGCTTTTATAGTACGAGACGTACTGTGAGTATGATAGAACTTACAAATACTCGTCAACGAAAGGGGGAACCAGTTATCGACTTTATCAATCGTTGGAGGAATGCAAGCCTCAACTGCAAAGACAGGCTTAGTGAAGCTTCAGGCATAGAGATGTGCATCCAAGGCATGCATTGGGGATTGCGCTACATCTTGCAAGGTATCAAGCCTAGCACATTTGAAGAACTTGCAACTCGTGCCCATGACATGGAATTGAGCATGGCCTCCGCTGGAAATGAAAGGCTGCCCATCTATGAACCTCGCAAAGCGAATGACAAGCAAGAAGTCAGGAAGTGGGGCAAGTTCGTACCCAAGTCTGAAAGCAAAGAAGCTATGAATGTCAATACGTCACCTATGAAGTTCACGACGAAGGTGAGCAAGAAGCAGAGTATGAAATCCACTTCTTTTCAAGACAAGCCAAGTGGAAAGTTGACTCTAAAAGAAATGCAGGAGAAAGAGTACCCATTCCTGGATTCTGATGTGCCAGCCATTTTCGAAGAACTCCTCGAGTTAAATCTCATTGAGCTTCCGGAGATGAAGCGACCAAATGAAGCTGGGAAAACAAATGACCCAAACTACTGCAAATATCACCGACTTGTAAGCCACCCTCTGGAGAAGTGCTTTGTCTTCAAGGACAAAGTCATGGACTTGGCTCGCGAAAAGAAGATCGTGCTTGAAGATGAGAGAGCAAGCGCAAACCAAGTCTCTATCACCTTCGGCTCATTTAGTCCGGATGAATTATGCGGTGTTAAAGAAAGTAAAAATGAAGAATTACTGGAGAACAACAAAGTTGAAGACGATCAACCTGATGATGATGAAGGTTGGACGTTGGTGACTCGTCGTAGGCGCCACAAAAGGAGCCCACGAAAAGAATCAGTGGAACAACCAACAAGGAAGATGATGGTAAAAAGACCAATGAAAAAGAATCCAGTTAGGCATTTGAAGAAAGCAAAAGTGGAGATGTACCACCCTCAAAAGCCACGAAATCCAGTGACCTTGGAGGAGTTTTTACCAAGTTGGTTCCGCACGAAGATTTCCCATGAGGGCATTGATGCCTCTTGTTGCCATGCTGACAAAGGGGAAGAAAAGAGTGATGACCTACCGTTGGCACCATCTTCGGAAAAGCCCATCGAGTCCACTCCTCAAGAAGTTAATGCTTGTGAGGAAAAGGTCACGTTCACAAATGACGATCTTTTGCTAGGTGACACTCCTCATAACCGCCCACTGTACCTGGTTGGCTATATGCGCGATGAAAGGGTAAATCGAATTTTGGTTGATGGAGGATCCTCAGTGAACATTTTGCCAATCCACACTGTGAAAGAACTTGGTATTCCCATGAACGAACTCTCAGAAAGTCGTGTGATGATCCAAGGATTCAACCAAGGGGGGCAAAGAGCCATAGGCGCGATCAGGCTGGGAATCACTATTGAAGATATGCAATCAAGTGCATGGCTGCATGTGATCGACGCGAAGACTTCATACAATGTTTTGCTTGGGAGGCCTTGGATACATGAGAATAAAGTTGTTCCATCTACCTACCATCAATGTTTAAAATACTACGAGGGTGAAGTCGAGAAGACGATAGTTGCTGATGATGAGCCATTCACCGAGGCTGAGTCACACTTCGCCGATGCAAAGTTCTACTTGAAGAACCGCATTGTGAAGGAGCTGAAAGCTGATGATGGTATGAAAAGCAAGAATGACGAACCCATAACTAAAAGAGCTGAGGTGACTATTGGTAAAGCCAAAGCTGTTACAAAGGAGGTACCTGCCAACATGAATAAATCTCATAAAGAGGGTATTGTGTCCAATGGAAAGAAAGTAAGTCCCGCGCTCCAATATGTCCCTAAAAGGAAGAAAGACGAGGGTGAACCATATAATCTCCAAACCAAGATGCTAAAGGAGTTAACTCTTCCGGTCAAACGAATTGAGGCAGTAAAGTTGTCCTTAATGCCGCTTGTAGGGTTTGTAGCCCAAAATCATTTGCAGAATGTGGCACTCCCTACAAAGCGAACAGATGAAGGTTTTGATCCTAACGTTACAAGCTATTTGCAAAAGCTGGATACAATCCCAACGAGCCGTCGAAGTTAGGGAAGCTCCCATCAGAAGCTGCAACGAGGCAACCACGTGAAGGTTTGGGATACAAGCAACCGTCACCAGTGCGCATTTCAATAAGAAGGGCGAGCATCAATTATATCATTGTAGAAGATGAATCAGCCGCTTCTAACAAGCCTTCTGTCTTTGATCGACTTGGAAGATCACCTGCGAGGACCTCCGTGTTTGAAAGGTTGGGTCCACTAAAGAAGGGGAACAAGTTCCGGAGAAATTTTCAAAGCATAAGAACACCCGCTTCACCCAAAATCCAAGAGATCTCTAAGGATTTCCAAAGTTTTGGTTCCTTCTAGAATGAGGCGACAAACAAAACTTGTGGTTTCGTGTAAAGAAGTACTGAAGGTAAAGCCATATACTGTGGTCTATACTAAGGAACGTGATGAAGATGAAGAAAGTGTGGGTTCTTCGTATCATGTTACTGTACAAGTCGAGAATGGCATTCCCTCTTCAATGGAAGATAATGCGGAATTGGAGGATGTTTCGCCGTGTTATCACATATCCTTCAATGATGGGGACCCTCATGAAGATGAAGATGCGAAAGATGCTCCACCTGAACTTGAAGAAGGAGTGAAGACGACAGTTGATGCCTTAAAAGAAGTTAACCTTGGCACCGATGAAGAACCAAGACCCACCTACCTAAGTGCTTTACTAGAAGCTGATGAAGAGAGCACTTATATTGAGTTACTCAAAGAGTTCAGGGATGTCTTCGCTTGGAGTTACAAAGAGATGCCTGGCTTGGACCCGAAAGTAGCAGTCCATCACCTTGCAGTCAAAAATGGTGCTCGCCCTGTTAAACAAGCTCAAAGGCGTTTTAGGCCGGACTTGGTTCCCCTGATTGAAACTGAAGTTAACAAGCTCATTGAAGCTGGATTTATTCGGGAAGTTAAATACCCAACATGGGTTTCAAGTATTGTCCCTGTAAGGAAGAAGAATGGCTAGATTCGAGTATGCGTTGACTTCAGGGACCTCAATAATGCGTGTCCCAAAGATGAATTCCCGCTTCCTATTCCAGAGCTGATGATCGATGCTACTACTGGTTACGAGGCAATGTCTTTCATGGACGGTTCGTCGGGCTATAACCAAATTCGCATGGCACCAAAAGATGAAGAGCTTACTGCGTTTCGCACTCCAAAGGGTATTTATTGGTACAAGGTAATGCCTTTTGGCTTGAAGAACGCTGGTGCTACTTACCAAAGGGCTATGCAGAATATTTTTGACGATCTTCTCCACAAGAATGTCGAATGCTATGTTGACGACTTGGTGGTGAAATCAAGAGAGAAGGGCGACCACTTGAAGGACTTGAGGATGGTATTTGAATTGCTCCGGAGGTACCAACTTAGGATGAATCCATTGAAATGTGCCTTTGGAGTTACTTCTGGAAAGTTCCTTGGTTTCATTGTCCGACATCGAGGGATCGAAATTGATCAAGCCAAAGTGGATGCCATTTTGAAAATGCCTGAGCCTCGAGATATCCATGAATTGAAAAGTCCGCAAGGAAAGCTAGCATACCTTAGAAGATTCATATCAAACCTGGCTAGGAGGTGCCAACCATTTAGTCGTCTCATGAAGAAAGGCGTCCCTTTCAAGTGGGACCAAGCTTGTAGCAATGCCTTCGAAAGTATCAAAACCTACTTGATGAAGCCTCCAGTTTTAGCAGCTCCTATACCAGGAAAGCCATTGATACTATACATTGCGGCGCAGGAAAGGTCTGTTGGAGCACTGTTGGCCCAAGAAAATAGTGAGAGGAAAAGAAAACTCTCTTTACTACTTGAGTAGGATGATGACACCTAATGAGTTGAATTATTCGCCAATTGAAAAGTTGTGCTTGGCGCTAGTCTTCTCAATTCAAAAGTTGAAACACTACTTTCAAGCTCATGTTGTCCGTCTTGTTTCTAAAGCAAACCCCATCAAGTTCGTGATGTCAAAACCTGTTCTTAGTGATTGACTAGAGAGATGGTACCTCCAATTTCAACAATTCGAGATTTTGTACATCCCTCAAAAAAGCTGTAAAAGGACAAGCATTGGCAGACTTCTTGGCAGATCATCCGATACCTGATGACTGGGAGCTAACTGATGAACTACCTGATGAAGATGTAATGGTCGTTGAAGTTCAACCTCCATGGAAGATGTACTTTGATGGTGCTGCGCATCGTGGGGGAGCTGGGGCTGGTGTAGTATTTGTCACTCCCCAAAGAGAAGTCTTGCCCTACTCCTTCACCTTGACACAACTCTATTCCAACAATGTTGCTGAGTATCAAGCCTTAATACTTGGGCTTGAAATGGCCGTTGATATGAAGCAATTGCAATTGCAAGTCTTCGGTGACTCCCAATTAGTGGTCAATCAGCTTTTGGGTAGTTACGAGGTTAAGAAGCCTGAACTACGCCCATATCATGATTACGCTAAAAAGTTGATAGGATGGCTCGGTGATGTGACTATTCAGCATGTGCCAAGGAAAGAAAATAAGAAGGCTGATGCTTTAGCTGCTCTAGCTTCATCATTAGCCCTGCCTGACCAAGCACAAGCTACCGTCTGCAAAAAATGGGTAGTACCGCCGCCAAATGAGGTTGAAGGTGAAGAAAACGAACTCAAGCATCTTGTTGCTGTTTCTGAAGTTGAGAAAGAAGAATGGCGACAACCCATCATCGACTACTTATGCTATGGGATACTTCCAGAAAATCCGAGGAGAAGGACTGAAATCCGTCGTCGTGCACCTCGCTTCCTTTAGTACAAAGATACCCTATACAGAAGATCATTCGAGGGAGTACTCTTGCGATGCTTAGGGGAAGATGAAGCACTCCAAGCTTTGCAAGAGGCACATCCTAGGGTATGTGGGTCACACCAGTCTGGACCAAAGCTCCACTTCCATATAAAAAGGATGGGATACTATTGGCCAACGATGGTAAAAGATTGCTTGGACTATGCTCGAAGATGCAAGGCTTGTCAATTCCATGCGAATTTTATTCATCAACCTCCTGAAGTGTTGCACCCGACTGTTGCATCCTGGCCATTTGACGCTTGGGGATTGGATGTTGTTGGACCACTGCGAAAGTCCTCTGGTGGGCACCTATACATATCGGCTGCAACTGACTACTTCTCAAAATGGGCTGAAGCTGTTGCTCTTAAAGAAGTAAAGAAGGAAAATGTCGCAAGTTTCATCCGAGTAAACATTATTTATCGATTTGGCATTCCTCGTTACATAATAACGGATAATGGAAAGCCATTCGACAATAGGCTGATGAACAAGATTTGTGATCTCTTTGGCTTCAAGCAACGTAAATCTTCGATGTACAATGCTGCCGCCAATGGTCTAGCTGAGGAATTCAACAAGACTCTATGCAACTTGTTAAAGAAAGTCGTCTCCAAATCCAAACGAGATTGGAATGACCGTATGGAAGAAGCTCTATAGGCATATAGGACGACTTACCGCACGCCAACACAGGCGACTACTTATTCACTCGTTTATGGAGTCAAAGTCGTCTTGCCACTTGAGCATCAAATACCTTCGTTACGACTGGCTATTCAAGAAGGGATCATTGATGAAGAAAATGCTCGACTTCGGTTAGTAGAGTTGGAAGCTCTTGATGAAAAGAGATTGGAAGCTCAACAGAGCCTTGAATGTTATCAAGCTCGATTGTCTCGCGCCTTCAATAAAAGAGTTCGTCCGAGATCCTTTCAAGTAGGAGATCAAGTCCTTGCCGTACGAAGACCCGTAATTACTTCCCATAAACCTGTAGGGAAGTTCAGTTCAAAATGGGATGGGCCATATGTCGTACAAGAAGCTTATTCAAGTGGGGCTTACAAGCTGGTTGATGCAGATGGTATGAGAATCGGCCCTATCAACGGCAAGTTTTTGAAGAAGTATTATCCATGAAGTTGCAAGTCGTGACGCTCCTCGACGTACGAGCCTAAACTGCAAGTCATGATGCTCCTCGACGTACGAGCCTAAACTGCAAGTCATGACGCTCCTTGACGCACGAGCCTAAACCGCATGTTGCTACACTCCTGGCCCGCAAGAGTATAAACTGTGTACGGCCCAAAAAATAAATAAATAAATAAAAATAAAAAGTCCGCTAGGTTGAAAATCTCGAAAGAGGCGGCCTAGGCAAAAGTTAGGACGTAACAAAAAAAAAAGTCCGCTAGGTTGAAAATCTCGAAAGAGGCGGCCTAGGCAAAAGTTAGGACGTAAAAAAAAAGGGTCTACTTAGTCTGAACTACGGTATGACTTGATCCTCTTCGCCGAGGTACGTAGGCAGCTTAGAGTTTCATTCTAAGTTCAGTCGCATAAGTTCAAAAGATACATATTGCCCCAATTGATGTCCGAGGAATGCAAAATCAAGCTGAAATGTCATCCTCTTGTTGAACTTTGATCTCATTTGATTTAAAAGGGGCAACCCTCCATGGTAAATTGATATATTCAAGTCCGTCGGTCTACAAGTTGAAGTCTTCAAATTCGCCGATCTTCAAGTTGGGCCCTCCAAGTCTCAAATTTGAAGTCTTCAAGTCCGTCGGTCTACAAGTTGAAGTCTTCAAATTCGCCGATCTTCAAGTTAAAGTATTTAGGCCCTCCAAGTCTCAAAGTTGAAGTATTCAAGTCCGTCGGTCTACAAGTTGATGTCTTCAAATTCGCCGATCTTCAAGTTGAAATATTTAGGCCCTCCAAGTCTCAAAGTTGATGTCTTTAAGTTCGTCGGTCTTCAAGTTTCAGTCTTCAAATTCGCCGATCTTAAAGTTGAATTGTTTAAGCCCTCCGAATCTTCGAGTTGAAGTCTGCAAAGTCCGCCAAATCTTCAAAGTTTCCAAGTGTTCAAGTTGATGTCGTCTTCGAGTTGAAGCTTTATAACTTTCCAATCTTAAGGTGGACATATAAGTCCCTTTGCACTTTAAGTTGGCCTCTTCGCGGGTTTGTCCTTAAAAGGAACTATAACTTTCCAATCTTAAGGTGGACATATAAGTCCCTTTGCACCTTAAGTTGGCCTCTTCGCGGGTTTGTCCTTAAAAGGAACTATAACTTTCCAATCTTAAGGTGGACATATAAGTCCCTTTGCACCTTAAGTTGGCCTCTTCGTGGGTTTGTCCTTAAAAAGAACTATAACTTTCCAATATTAAGGTGGACATATGAGTCCCTTTGCACCTTAAGTTGGCCTCGCCGATAGTCGAGTCATTTTGAGAGTAATCTCTCCAAGAATCGAGCCATTTTGAGAGTAATCTCTCCAAGAATCGAGCCATTTTGAGAGTAATCTCTCCGATATTCAAGCCACATTCTGTGGCCGTTTTGAGAGTAATCTCTCCGATAGTCAAGCCACATTCTGTGGCCGTTTTGAGAGTAATCTCTCTGATAGTCAAGCCACATTTCGTGGCCGTTTTGAGAGTAATCTCTCCAATAGTCAAGCCAAATTCTGTGGCCGTTTTGAGAGTAATCTCTCCGATAGTCAAGCCACATTCTGTGGTCGTTTTGAGAGTAATCTCTCCGATAGTCAAGCCACATTCTGTGGCCTTTTTGAGAATAATCTCTCCGATAGTCAATCCACATTCTGTGGACATATAAGACTTCATAGTCGGGCAAGGATGAGTACTCATCCCCTCACACCCTAAGAGCGCCTCCTTCATGCGTGAATGTCGCTTGAACTACGAAAAAAAAAAGACAACAAAATAAGAAAAGCACAAGAAAATTAAGAAGAAGAAATTACCTTAGCGTTAATGCTTTCGAGTCCACAAAAATAGACTCAAGTGGTTTGCAAAGACTATGAATTGATGCTTAATAAACACATGAACATGGGGTTTATATAGATCTCTTATGCAGCTGATCGGGAGGTGAGATTTCACATATGGGATGCTCCGAAATCAGTAACCAAAATGATTTGGGACTGCTGGGAGGCGGCTACGAAACCTTGTGTACAAGGAAACATCAGCTGACTAGAATTCTCCTAATTAAGTTGGAGTTGGGCAAGGAGACCGTGATTGACTAGAATTCTCCTCCTAATTAAGAAAAGTGAGAAATTTCTAAAGTTTGCAAAGGTTCTTTTTAATTGAAGTAAAGCCGCAGTAACATAGGATATAGATGTATGGTACTAACGTAGCTATTATCATTTGATAATAATCAACATTAATATTTCAAGGCAATGGCATGACTTGCAAAGTCAAAATGCAGTGTATTGATCTATTCTTGGCAAGGAATAGTGGAACAACAAAGAGACAAAAGAGAGGAAAAACAAATACAAATGCATAAGGAGGCATTATGATGTGATATCCACGTGTTCAACAAGAAATAAAGTAATAATATTTTTACAATAATTTTCACTTATAGTGATGGCCATTAGTCTTGAACACGTAATCTGTGTAATCAAACTGCAATTTGATGGAATTTAGTATGGTTATTATACTTCAAGCCCTGTCTTTAATATTCATAGGGTTATATTTTGACAAAGTCTTGAAGTAGGGGGCATTTGTAGGCATACAAAATTTATTGAATTTAAATCCATAAAACTAATTTGGTCTATATTTCAAATTCAGGATATATTGGTCCAAATAAATATTATGGGCTAATATAATTGAATTAATTATATAAGTCCAATATAAATAGATTAAATAAATAAGTTTTAATTCATTGGGCTAGCCTATTTAATTGGGCTAAAGTGATGAGCCCACTTCATTAAGCCCAAGATGTCATCTTCCTAGAGGCCTAGTTTGGTGCCACGTGTCAAATGACGTGGCGCGCCAAGTCAAGCGGAAGAGCCAATAGGATCATGCCACGTGTCAAAATGACAAGGCATGCCCAGTCACACTAAAAGGCCAATGAAATCGCGCCACGTGTGCAAGTGACATGTTCTAGCCAATCAAATGCAGTCATGTCACACTTCAATTTGATTGGTCGGAAAGAGTTTGTTCTTATCACAACTCTTCCCTTCCACAACTATAAATTGGGGTCTTCATAACTCAGAAAAGAGACCAGAAGTTATAACAAGAAGCAAGAAAGAGCTCGTGGATCAAACGCTGCAAATTCCTCTACAAGTTTCAAGCTTCAAGTTCAAGTTCAAGAAATCAAGTTCAAGCTCAAGAACGAAGAACGAATCAAGGTCAAGTTCAAGCAATCAAGCTCAAGCTCAAGCTCAAGCTCAAGAACAAGATCATTGTTCGTGGCAACAAACATAGATTCAAGATCAAGCTCAAAGGCCCTTGAATTTATTCACTATTGGAAAGTAGAATAAGAGGAATCATAGAGATTGTACACTCAAATATTCGAAATAAAATACTACGATTGTTGCGATATTTTCGGTCTTGATTTTATTTTCTCGACGCAAATTTATTGTCTACATATTCCTTAGTTTTGGAAGACTAAAGTTGAATTCAGGGATAAGAATATACTTAGAAGTACATTGACCAGTATCATAATTTTGCATGTATGACATTACTGTCGCAACTTCTATATACCATCTGTTTGCTATTACATAAGCTATTCGGCGTATCTAAGTTTATCAGTAGCATGACAAGCATATTTTTTTTCAAAAACAACCTATATACGATGGAAGATCAATTTTAACTTAGTCTATTATATATACGGTGACACTAACATACGTAAGAGATATTAAACTTGACAACAAATGTGTAAGGTAGAAGGCCATTTGATATTAAAGTATTTAGGTATTCTTCTTGGTAGTAATTATTGTTATCATTCTCTGATGAGTCAAAACTGGAAAATATTTTGTTTTTACTATAAAATTTTGCAATCAACCTTTTATTTAGTTGATCACATATTCATTTATGCTAGCTAAGATAGCTTTTTTTTAATTCTATCATGCGATTTGCAAATTGCGTTTTAATCTAATGATAGAAATATTTCTCTTATTAAATGCACTACTATTAGTATTATGGTTGATAACCAAGTATTCGAGAAGAACCAAATCATCTTTTGTTGGATGCTCTTCTTCGTTTCCGGCATAAAGCAAGAAGACACTAAATACCGGATCTGTTCTTACTTTATATTTCTTGTCAGTTAAATCTTTTTTATTGAGGCCAGAAGTATAACTTTGGCGAGCTAGCTTTTATAGTCTCTGCTTTTGTCGGTTTTGGAACTACTGGTAGTACTTGACAGAAATCACCTCCCGAACCATTAATTTTTCACCAAATGGTTCATTAACATCCAATATATCTCTAGAACTCCGGGAAATTGTTTCGATCGTTTGACACTTAGTTATAAGTGCTTCATCCCATATTATCAATTTTGCTTTCATTATAAATTTAGCACCATTGCTCTGCTTTGGTATATATTTGTGATGGTTATTTGAGTAAGAAAACAGTTCAAACATAATATAAAAATATATTATCGTGGGGATATTATTTTTCTGAATTTCAACTCTTTATGCAGCCCAATTAATATTTTTTTCTTGGTATTGGACATTATGGAGTGGTAATGTATTGCCAATATGGAGGGTTACTATAAAAATTGATTTTATTAAACCTTCCTACATATTTTTAAATAAAAAATTAATAGATAATTTTTTTTAATTTTAAAATTTTAAGTATTAAAAATTAGCATAGAAGGTATTGTAGTCCAAGAAATAGGTTATTGCAGTTATGTCCTTTACCTATGAGTTCTTTCATTTAATGTTTTAGGGCTATTTTGGTCTATTAATAATGTATTTGTGCCTTTATAATAATATAGGCTTTCCTTTTTCTAAATCGATTTGGACAGTATAATACATTCTCAAATTAGTCCAAAAAATATGTTATTGCAGTTATGCCCTTTTCCTATGAGTTCTCCCATTTAATATTTTAAGGATATTTTGGTCTATTAATATTATATTTGTGCTTTTATAATAATACATGCTCTCCTTTTTCTAAATCGATTTGGACAATATAATACATTCTCAAATTAAATTAGTAATAGGACATTATAATACGTTTTCAAATTAAATTAGTAATAGAAATTTTTAAGAAGTATATCCTAAAAGTAATAGGATTATATGACTAAAAACACGTCTCTACCCCGAAAGTAATTATATTAAAAGGAAACATAACGTGTTCCTAAAGGTATTAGTTATACATGCTAACATGTAGTATTATATGTCTATGTCTAAAAGTAATTATGTTAATAGGATTCCTAAAGGTAATCATGCAGGATTCCTAACGCATAGTATATGTCCTAAAACTAATAGGATTATAAGGCTAATATCTAGAATTTCGATTATGTCCTTTTATTATGAATTATTATGTTTAATATTATAAGGTTATTTTTGTAAACCGACATTGTATACATGCTTTTATAATAATATAGATATAGTTAGATAGATATAGATATAGATATAGATATAGATATAGATATATATAGATAGGTTAATCAATGATATATGCATGTGCATATTTTTGGGGGTGGCGAATGTAAGATATTTACACAAAATCTGGATATTACATATAAGTATGGCACAATTTCTAAAATAAATATGTGAATAGTGATTATATGCCAAGCAACGAAAAAGTCCTTCTGGTTTTCATCATCTCTTTTGAAGTTTAAATTGTAGAATGCTTATGAACTTTTAACGGTAAGTACTGTTTTTTCATGCTTTTCTAGGATTCATAATGTACAGTATTATGTCCTAAAACTAACAGGATTATAAGGCTAATATCTAGAATTCCGGTTATGTCCTTTTATTATAAGTTATTATGCTTAATATTATAATATTATTTTTGTAAACCAACATTGTATTCATGCTTTTATAATAATATAGATATAAATATAGACAGAGTACTTATTTGTCCTGTTTAATATTACCACTCTTGGCTTATCATAGAACTAGCTTTAAGCGTCACTCAATTAAAATTTGTGTACTAGAAAAAGGATTAATATAAAATAGTAAGGTACGTTAATAAGATGCAATACTCATTTATTACATTGACGTAATAATTAAATAGAAAATAATTGAATATCTTTTGAATTTGTAAAGATGAACAATTTAGTAATAACGTGCGAATTTGTCCATGTTAGTTAAAATAAAATTTGTATAGAAAGATATAAAATTGTAGGTGATCCCATTTTCTAAGCTCCTTTTATGAGTTAAAAATCACTTAGTTTTTGTTATTCTAACTATTTTGTTATCCAATAATACACAAAGGTTATATTGCAAAGCATATTCGATATGATGATTTTTTTTCTTCAACTTTATATATTACTGCCCAATTTAAAAGAAAATAAGAATTAACTGGAGTAAGTACTACTCCCCCCGTTCTAATTTATGTAAACCTTTGACTAGGCACGGAGTTTAAGAAAAAATATACTTTTAGAATTTGTGGTCCTAAACAAGTCAAAAAAGGGCCCAGAGTATTTGTGTGGTTATGAAAGATTCTCATTAAGGGTAAAATTGTAAGTTTAAGATAAATTGTTACCAAATTTAGAAAGGGGTCATTCTTTTTGGAACTGACCAAAAAGGAAATAGATTCATATAAATTGGAACAAAGGGAGTAACATTTAAGCAAATCTTTCATAGGTAACTTTGCAATTAATCGCAGTTGATTGCAAAATACATGATATATTTAGGATAAGAATGTTTAGTGACTTACAGGTCTTATGGTGATTTGAGTTAAAATTAAATATACTTCTAAAGGTAAAAAATTCAGTTAATTATCTCGAAGATATTTTATTATGATACAAACATGCACACATACTCCAACATATGTACATAATACACTATAATAAACATATTGACAACAAAATATACATTGTGTTTGACATCTCAAGTTCAGATTCTCAAATGCTTTAGACCTCTATCCTTTTGTAATTATAGCAAATTCCTTATAAACTTAATATGCTATAATAATCAAACATATGTATACACCTGTAAGGATCCGGTCGGTCGTTTTGAGTGTAATAGCCCTGATCCCCTATTTATTGCCTTCTCTATGTTATATTATGGTTATGTAACTTGTCGGGGCATTTGTTTTGGTTTCGGATGAGTTTCGGAGTGAAATGGGACACGTAGTCCCTAAGTTGGAGGTTTAGATTGTAAAAGTTGACCGTAGCTTGACTTGTGTGAATACGATACCGGAATGGAGTTTTGATGATTCTGATAGCTCCGTATGGTGATTTTGGTCTTAAGAGCATGTCCGGATGTCGATTTAGAAGTCCGTAGGTCGTTTCGGCATGAATTGGCGAAAGTTGGAAAAATGGAAGATTTTGGAAAGTTTGACCGGGAGTTGACTTTATTGATATCAGGGTCGAATTCTTATTTTGGAAGTTGAAATAGGTCCTTAATATCATTTATGACTTGTGTGAAAAGTTTGAAGTCAATCGAAGTTGATTTGGTATGAATCGATATCAGTTTCGGAATTCGAAAGTTCATAGTTCACGAGCTTGAATTTGGGTTGCGATTCGCATAATTTGTGTTGTTTGATATGATTTCTGGCCTCGAGTTGGTTCGTGATGTGTTTTGGAATTCGGACGGGATCCCGGGGGCCCTGGGTGTGATTCGGATTAAATTCGGGTCAAAATTCAGACTTGTAAAATTGCTGAACATTTTCAGCTTTTGGTGTCATTGCACCTGTAAAGGGCTTGGCCGCAGGTGCGGACTCACAAAAGCGAGCTGGGGATCGCAGATGCGGAGTTGGCCTTGCCTAGCTAGGCCGCAGAAGCGGGAAAAGTTCCCCAGAAGCGACTTCGCTTTTGCGACGGAGAGGAGCGTAGGAAGCGGCATTGGTCGCAGGTGTCCCTTCCGCAGGCTCGTGTGGGTAGATGCAGGAGATTTTTCGCAGAAGCGAAGGGTGCTGAGTTAAGTCATGGCCGCACCTGTGATGAGAATTCCGCAGGTGCGGCAGTTGGGTTGCAGATGTGAGAATCGCTGGGCAGAAATATGAAACTCGAAGGTTTTGATTAAAAATTTCTTTTGGACTTTGAGAGCTCGGTTTGAGGCAAACTTTCGAGGAATTTTCAGAGAGATCTTTGGGGGAATGGAATCCTAACTCGTTTTTGGTTAATTCACATGAATCTATTGTTAATTTCATCATTTAATAGTGTTTTGGAGTTGGAAATTGGGGGAAATGGTAGAAACGTCTTAGACTAAATTTTTAGTTTTGGAAGATGAATTGGGGATGTATTTGGATAATTCTGGTATGGTTGGACTCGATATCGAATGGGTGTTCGGATTTTATAGTTTTGACCAGTTCCGAGATGCATGGACTGACTTTTTGGGTCGATTTTTCAGTTCTTTGCAAAGATCGTACTTTCATTGTTTAAATTAGTTTCCTATAGTTATATTCATAGTATGAAATTATTTTGGCTAGATTCGAATCGTTCGGAGTGGAAAAATCGAGGGAAAGGCCTTCTAGTGGATTGATTTAGCGTGGTTTGAGGTAAGTGGCTTGCCTAACTTTGTGTGGGGAATTACCCCTTAGGATTGGTGTTGTTTGTGAAATTGTGATATGTGAAAGCCGTGTATGCAAGGTGAAGAGTGTGTACGCAAGGTGGCTAGTGTGTACACGGGCTAAATGTAAAAAAAATTCGGTTTTAGCTAAGCAGATCCCTTCCCATGCCTTAATTTAGTTACCTCAACATGTTATAACCATCATTTTTAGTCTAACTTCACATGTCTACTCGTCTTATCTCTTAATTGCTAATTGTCCTATATGTTTAGTTAAAGTACTTGCTTCCTTTACTCCGTACTCGTTATTTAACTGTTGAATTCTTTATTTGAAATTTCTATTCTTGGAATATCTTGTTGTTAAATTTGGTATTGAGTTGCAAAGGCCGTGGTTCCTATTGAGGCAAAGTGTTAAGTTGTGAAATATCATTTTATTGAGTTATTCTCGGTTGTTATTATTGAGACTTTGTGTATATTGTGGTTGAGTCGTGGGCTCCTTATTGTGAAATTTTGTTATTGTTTGGTTTTCTGGAAAGTTTTGATATTGGGCACTTGAGGTCCGAATTGTGATACGTTGTGATATTGATATGCATGCGGTGGTATAAGGTCTGGGTGTTGAAACGCATGCGGTGAGATAAGTTGGCTTGATATTCGTGGCTAGTAGGGGAACTACTAGAAGCCATGCGGTGTGATAAGGTGGGCCAAAATACGGGATGCTATTTCGGAAAAAATGATTTTCAAAACTAAATGTAAAGGCTCCTACGGTGATATAAGGAAAGATTGTGATTTGAGATTACGAGGCGGTACCTCGGTTGTGGCTCTTGTTGAGATTTCTCCATTCTTTTATACTTGTCGTTGATCGTTGTTTCCTTAGCATACTATCAATTGTCTTTCTCCGTGTTGACTATTTGCTTAGTTCTGTGTAGCTAACTTGTTATATTCGTTGTTTCAATTTCATTAATGTCTTTATTACACTACCTACATTTGTTCAGTCTTTTATTATTTTCAGTAGGGCCCTGACCTGACTTCGTCACTACTCTATCGAGGATAGGCTTGGCACTTGCTGGGTACGATTGTGGTGTACTCATGCCACTCTTCTGCACATCTTTTGTGCAGATCCAGGCAATTCTTACAAGCCCAGACACTTATTTCCTTATCCTTTATATATAGACACGATGTATATGATTGTCTAGTAATCATGTATTTAGAACTTGTGACTTCTATTACGACAGGTCTCGGGATTTGTATATGCTGACTTGAAACGTTGTCTTATATAGCTGTTGAGTTTGAGACTTATTATTATTATTATTTCAATTATTTCGCATGTTGTTAGGCTTACCTAGTTTTAGAGACTTGGTGACGTCACAATATCATGCGGAGGAAAATTAGGGTCGTGACAACAACACCAAATAATAAAACCTAATGACAAAAAAAAAAAAAATCGAGCAAAAAAATGCATATAACAAACAAATATCAAATACAACACCTTTACCTTGATTCTAATTTTTTAAAAACTGTGTGCGAGGCATCTTGTTTCTTTAGGACATAGGATAAATAAAGTAATTTTTTTTACTAATTACTATTATCATAAATTGATAAATACAAGATGTTTTACCAACTAATTATTTTCAACTAATAACTAATCAATTTTCTTTAAGAAATAATTTACTGATTATGACTGAAGCAAAAAAGCAATACCTACTCAAAACTATATTGAAAATCACCATCGGGATTTTTAAACATCACAAATAAAGCATAAAAACCCAGCAAAAATTATTTTTGAACAAACTGAAAAAATATCAAATATCGTATTTAAAAAGAAAGCAAAATAATATCTTACCAAACTAATTAAATACATGTCATGATTTCCTGCAAGTTGGGAATTACTCTCATACTTTTCTAGCTCTTGGGCTCAACTTCTCTTGGTTCTTTAAATCTTCAAAACCTTCTTCACAATCTTTTGTTCCTCTACTAAAAAGACTTTCATAATCATGCATTTGACGAATACATGGTGTGGAAGGAGACATCAAGTAATTATATATAGCTATTTAAAGTTAGAAACAAGATTCTGTAATTTATAAACTGTGTTTGCATGAAAGCATGATGCAGAAACAGCGCCAAAGTGAAAATAAGTACTCCCTCTGTTTCATATTATTTGAGGTAGTTTGACTCGGCACGGAGTTTAAGAAAAAAGAAGAAGACTTTTGAAACTTGTGGTCTTAAAAGCTTAAGGGGTAAAAGGTTCGTGGGGCCATGCCATTTGTGTTGCTATAAAAGCTTCTCATTAAGGGCAAAAAGGGTAAAATGAAGAGTTTAAAGTTGAATTATTTCCAAATTTAGAAATGTGTCATTTGTTTTGGAACAAACTAAAAAGGAAAGTACCTCATTTAATATGAAACGGAGGGAGTACTATAAGCTAGCGTTTGGCCATAGATCCCAAATTTATTTTGGAAAATCTAATTTGGGTGAAGTTTGGTTTGAAGATGAAAATGTGTTTGGACATACGTTTTCAAAACATATTTTCCAACTTTATTTTGGAAAAACATGTATATAATTCCCAAGTTTTGGGATTTTGGCCCAAAATCAGCTCAATAGCTGATTTTAGGATTTGAAATTTGGGATTTCGGATTTGGCCAAAATATGGGCAAAATTTATGGCCAAACATGAGTTTTGAAAATAAATTCCAAATTTATTTTGACAAAACTCAAAACCAAACGGGGCCTAAATCGAAGTAGTTAGCTAATCACAATTTACAATGTAAATTTACTTGGCATGCAAGATGTGATAAGGCCATTACATGCTCTAATGCTCCAATACTAAGTGCTTGTCAAACTCCTTCAACTTGGTCTACGGGTAGATTTCTTCTAAAATCATAGCAAAATAAACTATAATTAGTAGATAAAATAATATTTCCAATAAAAGGTCATTTTGTAATTTAACAACAAACATGAAATAAGAAATCTATTTCTAGCTAAATAATCAGCAATATCCCAGACAATTAGAAAATCATTATGATTGCATACAATTTAGCTAAGAAGTCAACTCAAAAATAAATTTGCACCTCTACTCCAGACTAAAAATAATGCAACATCAATTATTAACCAATTTGACTAACTCGAGAATCCGATTCTCTTCTACAAAGTAAATATGGATGCATCACAAAAATTTAAAAAGATTTTAATTACTTGATAATACTATTCGAACGACGATAATAAGAAGCTAAATAGGGGGAAAAATTGTACCTCTCGGTGAAAAGTTAATAGAAAGAAAAGGGTATAAAGAAATAAAGGCAAGAGATATCGGTGAGGAGAAAAGAATTATATTTATTTGGTATTATCATATTAGGTGTAATTCTGAGTACAAGGTAAACCAATTCTATTTTGGATACCATATCAGAATTTTTAACAATATAAAAATTCTTTGGTGAATTAAATTCCTAAATATTATGAGCTTTTATGTGATGACCCAGCAGGTGATTTTGAGTTTTAGCCTTTATTTCCGTATTTGAAGACCTTGTTAGCTCCGTTTAGTATTTTTTGATTTGCGCGTGTAGTTCGTGTCTTATTTTGAATTTTTTTTATGTGAAAGACTGAAGAAAATATGAATTTTAGCCTTAAAAATAATTTGAGTTGACTACAATCAATATTTTTATGTAAACGGACCCAGATCGGTAATTTGACGGTCTCGATGGGTCTGTATCATTATTTGGGACTTGGGCGTATGCCCAGAATTGAATTCGGAAGTCCCTAACTTGTTTTGACATGATTTGTTGAAAACTAGCAAATTGAATGTTTAAAGAATTCCAAAGTTTGACTGTAGGTTGACTTTATAGCTACCGGGTTCGTATTTTTATTCCGAAACTTGGTATAAGTTCATTTCACTATTTAAGACTTGCCTACAAAATTTGGTGCAAAACGGAGTTGATTTGATATGATCGGACGCTCGGTTGTGAATTTGAAAGTTCTTGAGTTTCTTTGAAAATTCTATGCATTTTGATGTCCGATTAGTAGATCTAGGTGTTATTTTGGTATTTTGATCGCGTGAGCGAGTTTATGGGATGTTATTACACTTGTGTGCATGTTTAGTTTGGAACTCTATGGGCTCGGGTGAGTTTCGGATAGGCTACATATCGATTTTGGACTTGGGAAATCTGTCGGTTTTGCTGTTGCTGATGTCTGAGATTTTGTGCTTCGCGATCGCAAAGGTACTCTCGCGATTGCGAAGGAGAAACTGGGACTAGGGCAGAACTCCTTCATCACGAACGTTATGGTTTGGTCGCGAACGTGAAGCATTAGGGTGTTTACCTTCGCGAACGCGACTAGCCTCTCGTGAACACGTAGGGTTATGGGGCATGGGAAGGGAGCTTGCCAATACTCTTCGTGAACTCGACATTTGGACCGCAAATGCGTAGGCAGATGAAAGTAAGCCTTCCCGAACGCGAAGAGTGGCTCACAAATGCAAAGGCCTTTGGTCGCTGCTGCTTTGCGATCGCGACAGGCCCTTCGCAAACGCGAAGAAGGCCTGACGCCCAGTGATTTAAATATTCCAAAATCTGGAATCATCCCATTTTTCACCATTTTCAAGTTTGAGCTCGGCCTAAAGGCAATTTTGAAGAGGTTTTTCACCCCAACTTCATAGGTTAGTAGATTTTAATTTGTTTCCTTGCATTTCCATAAACACCCATTGGTTTTAACCTTTAATCTATGCTTTTCATGGTAGAAATTAGGAATTTAGGTAGAAATTGGAGATTTTGAGAAATTGAGATTTAGACCTCAAATTAAGGTTGGATTTCAAAACTAATCACATAACCGGGCTTGGGGTGAATGGGTACTCGGATTTTGGTCCGAATCTTGGGTTTTGACCAAGCGGTCTCGGGGTTGACTTTTGTTGACTTTTTCGATAAATATTAAAGATTAAATCTTTTTCACTCGTGGGTAGCTTCAAAAGCTTATTTTGAATTATTTGAACTATATTTGGTTAGATTTGATTGGTTTGGAGGCTAATTCTAGAGGAAAAGCTGAGGCTGAGCATTGATTTGGTTGCGGAGTGAGGTAAGTGCCATGGTTAACCTTAACGTGGTCTAATCGCTACGTATTTTATGTGTAGGAACAACGTATATGTGAAGTGACGAGTACCGATGCGTTGTTATTGGGTTAAAGTATGCGTGTGGAACTTGTTTTTTTGTATTTTATTGCTTTGTTAATTATGATATCCATGCTTAGGTTAGATTTATTAATTCTTTGATTATTCGTTTCGTAATTATTGCTTATTTCAAAGTTGTTGAATATTTTTGGAAGTTGAAGTTTGGTACTGTGGCGCCATATTTGAAGTTAAATTTATCGGATTCATATTTTTCATTATTATATGGTGAAGAGTGTAAAAGCACGAAGGGTGATGCCATGCCATTGCATTTACATTATCATTATTACATGGCGAGGACGAGAGTAAAAGCATGAAGGGTAATGTCGTACCATTATATTCATATTATTGTATGGTGAGGACGAGAGTAAAAGCACGAAGGGTGATGCTATGCCATTTTCATATCATTGGTTCGACGGGTTTTTTTCGATTTTGGTGATTACTTGATCATTTCGTGATTTTATACCTGTCGTGGTTGTTATATCTTACCCTTTTCGCATGTCCCCTCCCAGTTTGTACGTTATCATTCTCTGTTATTATTGCTGCTTTTTATGAACTTGTACAGGTTTATTTACGTAGGTGTCTTGTCATAGCCTCGTCACTACCTCATCGAGGTTAGGCTCAACACTTATAGAGTATATTGGGTCGGTTGCAGTCATACTACACTTCTGCACTTCTTGTGTAGATATTGGTATTGGTCCTAGCGGTGCCTGAGGTGCGTCAACTCAAATCATTGCATAAGGAGACTCGAGGTAGATCTGCTGGCGTCCGCAGACCTTGAAGTCCCCTTCCTTTTCCCATCTTTATTGTTCATTTCTTTTGAAACAATTGTATTTACTTCAGACTTTGCTTGTAGACTTCTAGTTGCTCGTGTACTCGTGACTCTAGATTTCTTGGAGTAGATATTATCACGTGATTTATATCAGTATTGTGTTAGACTGGATTTCTATTTCTCGTCGTATATCACTATTGTGTTTTTAACTGTTAAAATTGGTTATTTAATTATTTCACGCCGGCTTACCTAGCAAGTGGACGTTAGGCGCTATCACGACTCCGAGATTGGGATTCCGGGTCGTGATATTTTACATTGTCCAAATTATAAGGAAAAATTTAATAAGCATAGTTTAATTAATTTTAAAGTCCCAAATAATCAAAATATTATTAAATGAGTATTTTATCTAATGCGAACTCTATTTTAAAAGGATAAAAAAGGCGAACGACATTTCGATAGGGCCTTCGTGCTTTTAATATAGAGAAATTTTCATAAAGCACTATCTTTTGGTAGTAATTAGCCATCTATAGATACCATTTGCTATATTACGGATTATAGATACCTTTTGTGTGGTTATAAGATGTATTTGATGTATTTAAGCTATTGTATTCATGAATACAGTAGCAAAAATAGGCGTGAATCAGGGAAGTCCAGCTATTCAGTTGTTGTATTCGAGTGTATTCGACTGTATTTATGGAGTGAAACATGGGATTATAGCTGGACAGATTATTGTATTCGACTGTATTCACGGCGTGAAATAGGGCATTACACTATTTTTAAAATAGAAAGTGAATCAATTAACATAATAGACTCCTAATATAACTTAACAAACTCAATTATAACACACAAATTTTGTATTTTCAGTTATAAAAAAGATACTCAACAGAAAAATACCCAAAAACATAGCAATCTTCAGAGAAATTATATAATACATCTTAATACATAAATTATATTAATTAAAAAAAACATATGAATACATTCATGGCATATAGCGAGACAATGAATATAATGAAATACATATAATACAGCGGGATACATTGAAATACAATGGAGAAAAAAGACAGTGAATACAATGAAATACATGGAATACAACGAGATACATTGAATTACAATAAAAGAAACGACAATGAATACAATGAAATACATGAAAATACAGCGTGATACATTGAAAATACAATGAAATACATGAAAATTCACTGAACTGACGAGTTCATGAGGAACTGGCAACTGAGAATTGCCTATTTTCAAGGCCGTGTTCTTCTTCGTGCTCAACAGTTAGATCAGTCAAATTGGAATGTGAAAGATCTGAAACTATATGCCCACTGTAGCTGTATAAAAGGCACACCTTGGTGGTGGAAGTGGGAAGAGGTGGCAGGTCCAAGAGGGAATCCGTGGTGGTAGACGACGGAGGTGGGTCAATTTAGGCGTTAATGGTGGCGGGGGATCTGGTATGTTAGGGAACAAAGCGTGAGAGAGGAAGTATGGGATTTTATTTACACTGAGAAATTTTAATGGGATGGGGGAAGAGAATGGAATGTATCAAAGTAGAGAGAGAAAGAAAATAGTGTAACTGATTAGCGTATTTAGTGGCTTAGGGCTAGGAGGTAACCAAAATTAAATATTTTGCTATAAACTTTAAAAGGTATCTATAGAATATAATTTTTTTAAATGATATTTATTTAAAATAAATAAGGTCTATAGGAGGTAAAAATTCCTTTAAGATAGTACTAGTCTCTATATACGAGTTGTTGTACGTAAATTTCTAGTCAATTATATATATAGTGATAAAACAATAAATTATATACAAGAAGAAAGAGTAGTAGTGAAGCAATTGACATGAAAAAATATATATAAAAAAATTTTAAATGCTGAAATCAATGTTAGTACATTAACGTATACTTGATCTCAAAATGACTGAATTTTATCTGAGCCAGCAAAGATAATTAATTTAGCTAAGTTTGCTATGTGATATTGCATTTTATTAATCTTGAATTATGATATTTGTCTGTTTAAATTTGTCGAATGTCCAATTTATTTTCATAATCTCTACCCAAAGTCAAGCTAATATGGTGCAATTTGCCAGTCTTATGTTTAGAATACGCACACAATTACTCTTGATAATAATAAACTAACAACTCATAATAAATCATAGACACCTTAATACCGATATACCATATTAGCCGATCAATCTCATAAAACTTCTACATCTGTCACATAAGATGTATTCATTCAAAAGACCACATAAAAGTTTATTTTCCTCTCAAAGTTTCAAGTATTGTAAACCTCTGCCTGTCAGCATTGCCTCTGGCTATATTCTAGGTCTAAGAACCGAGAAAAAGATATTTTCAATTTCATACCATGAAATCTTCTCAAACATGCTCGTGAGTTTTAACAAAGAGATAACAAACTTAAAATTACAGTGGTTAGAATTATGCCATGAAAATAAAAATACTTGAAGTTAGGTATCAACACATGGAAACAACTATAAGAAATAAAATAAAATTGTCAGGTAAGATAGAATGTTATACAAAAAATGTGGAAAAAAAACAAAGAGGATATCAGAGTGTCACAACCCAACATCCAACCCAAATTGTGATGGCGCCTATCGTGTTACAAGGCAAGCCTATTTCCCAAAATATTACTACTAGATTAATTATACGAATTTAACAAAACATTTCCAATATTTGAATTTCTCATAAACTAAACCGACTCTAAATATAATATAGAAAATACGGAAACGAGCCCCAAACATCGGGGTGTCACTAAGTCATGAGCGTCTAAAACTATAAACTAAGATATATAAACCATCTAACTGTCCAAAAGAAGAAATGACAAGAGGAGTAACAAGGTCATGCGGACACTAGCAGCTACCTTGCAATCTCCACGGATAGTCGGCCTGAACTCAATGTTCGCAGCGCTCTAACTCACCTGGATCTGCACATAAAGTGCAGGGTGTAGTATGAGTACAACCGACTCAGTAGTTAGAGAAATAACTAAGGAACTGAGCAGTAGTGACGAGCTAAGTAAAACAATCCAATTATTTATTTTCACAATTTAAAAATAAACAGAAATAAACAGGTAATTCCATAACTCATTAAATGACACAAACAAATTTAATAGATAAATACAGCAACAACACAAATAAATACAACCTCACAGCAGTGTCACTCTATCTCTCATCACTCGTACTCAACACTCAACACACTCAAAACACTCAACATTTTGCGCTCACTAGGGGTGTGTACAGACTCTGGGGGGCTCCCAAAGCCCAAGCGCTAAGCACAGACAGCTCACATGCCATAATATCAATACTGGATCTGCATGGTCAACTCACGTGCTACGCGGACAACTCACGCGCTATGGTATCAATACTTGAATCCGCACGGTCAACCCACGTGCTACGCGGACACCTCACGCGCTATGGTATCAATACCTTATCATATCAAATATATCACTACAGGCCCTCGGCCTTACTTAGTCATCAGCCTCTCTAGCCTTACCATCATCTACAAATAAGGGGACACAATCCACATCAAGTATCACAACATATCAACAAAATAATAGAGACTGAGGTAAACATGTACAATAATTTCTATGACTGAGTGCAATTAATGTGAGCATGAATAAAGCCTAAACATGATCTCTAACGTGAAGGCATGACACGTTCACCAACAAGTAAATGCATAACACATATACTGGTTATTAGGCCTCACAGCCTCACGGGACGGACCAAGTCTCAATCCCTCGAGGTATACACCCACATGCCCGTAACTTAACAAGGATATCACCTCAAAACAATCACATGATATCAAATTCTCCGGGTTTATACCCTCAAGGCCGTAGTTAAAACTGTTACTTACCTCAATAACGTAAAATCCTACTCCGGGATGCCCTCGTCTCTGGACTCGATCTCCAAAAGCTCCGACTCTAACCATAATCAGATTAATACCATCAACATGTGCTAAAGAATCGAATTCCACAATCAAAACTACAAAATATATCAAAAATTCAAAATCGGCCAAAACACGGCTCCTGGGCCCACGTCTCGAAACCAGTCAAAAATGGCGGAATAATAAACCTCGTCCTCTCCCGAGTCTAACCATATAAAATTTGTCAAAATCTGACTCCGTTTGGTCCCTCAAATCCTCACTTAAAACTCTCGAAAACTCAAACCCTAACTCCCTCAATTTCACATTGAAATCATCAATCAAACCCTAAAACTAAGATGGATTCATGAAATATAACCAAAACCGAGTAAAGAACACATACCCCAATCCCTATGGTGAAAATCTCCTCCAAAATCGCCCAAATCCGAGCTCCCCAACTCAAAATATGACTGAATGAACAAACCCTTGTTTTATATATTTTTCTGCCAGCTATCTGCCTCATTTCTCATGCCAAACAATCCTAAAACTCGCTTTTTATGCCTCCAACGGATTCCTTGTAAAATTCTAGCCAAGTTAGACTTTTGAATCACTCAATTTGACCTTATAACGAATGAAATATGTTGGTTTCAATATTTGCAAATGGTGTAGATTTTTAATTACGCCGTCAGTGGCAATTCCGTAATTAATCTGAAAAATCTGGCAACCTAATTCTTAGTAAAATGACCCTAAAATCCTCATAAGATGTTCAAAATCCGATGATTCTTTTTTCTACGGGTCCGTACTTACGATGCGGATCTAATGCTTCAATTAAAAAAGAAATCGGAGCTCATTTGTTCAATATGATATCATTTATGCTTGAAGAAACGACGTCGAAACATAAGAAAAACGAGCGCAACACAACCCAAACCTATCCGAAACTCACCCGGGGCCCTTAGGACCTCAACCAATAATTCCAACAGATATATCACTACCCGAACTTAGTCGAACCTCCGGAACACCCAAAATAATACCAAAACACCAAATCTACCTCGAATTCAAGCATAAGAACTTCTAAACTTCCAACTTTTGCCAATTCAAGCCTAATTCTACCACGGACCTCCAAATTACATTCCGGACACACTCGTAAGTCTAAAATCACCCAACGAAGCTAATCGAATCATAAAAATCCAAATATGAATTCGTTTACTCATAAGTCAAATTCCGGTTGACTTTTCTAACTTAGCTTTCTAACTAAGAGACTAAGTGTTCATTTCACTCCAAAATTACTCCGAATCCAAACCTACCAACTCAATATAACTCAACACAGCTGGACAACATATAAATAAGCCTAAATGGGGGAAATAGGGCTATAACTCTCAGAACGAACGACCGGGTCGTTACATCCTTCCCCTCTTAAACAAACGTTCGTCCTCTAACGAGTCTGAAAACAAAACATACCTGAAATCACATGATATACCACATAATTCAAACACTCACAACGATGATTTCTAATCATAGCAGCTGCCCAAAACAACCAAATGCTGGTAATAAACCTCTTATCAGACAGAGCTTGAACAAGCTATATCAAGTCACAAATCAAACACCCATTAGTCCTTGCTACATCTCAAGAAAACCCTTCTCGTCACATTTGATAAATCCGAACACAATCTCGCAGTCAAATCATACTCGCCACATAGCCATCGAATCTTAAATCCCACTAATTAGGACACCAACGGACATATAAGCACGTGCTCACACAATCGAAATCTTCGTACTCCAGCTACAGACAAAACCCGGCCTTAAGTCCCCCTGACTGGCCCAACATCAACACACAGAAATCACATCTCGCACCACATCCAAGGAACTACAATCCATTGATGTACAACTGATACCGAGCGCTCATGTGCGCATATAAATGCGTGGAAGGAATTCAAAGAGTTACACTTCTGGCTGAACCAATATCGCATGATAAGAATTCAAGAAGGTGAAGTTTTTCTAAAGGTTCTGCAGCCTCTCGAAGATAAGTACAAATGTCTATGTACCGATCCACAAGACTCTACTAAACCCGCTCATGACTCGTGAGACCTATGTAACCTAAGATCTGATATCAACTTGTCACGACCTAAAATCTAACCCAGGTCGTGATGGCGCCTATCGTGTTACAAGGCAAGCCTATTTCCCAAAATATTACTACTAGATTAATTATACGAATTTAACAAAACATTTCCAATATTTGAATTTCTCATAAACTAAATCGACTCTTAATATAATATAAAAAATACGGAAACGAGCCCCAAACATCGGGGTGTCACTAAGTCATGAGCGTCTAAAACTATAAACTAAGATATATAAACTGTCTAACTGTCCAAAAGAAGAAATGACAAGAGGAGTAACAAGGTCCTACAGACACTAGCAGCTACCTTGCAATCTCCACAGATAGCCAGCCTGAACTCAACGATCGCCGCGCTCTAACTCACATGGATCTGCACATAAAGTGCAGGGTGTAGTATGAGTATAACCGACTCAGTAGTAAGAGAAATGACTAAGGAACTGAGCAGTAGTGACGAGCTAAGTAAAACACTCCAATTATTTATTTTCACAATTTAAAAATAAACAGAAATAAACAGGTAAATTCCATAACTCAGTAAATGCCACAAAGAAATTTAACAGATAAATGCAGCAACAACACAAAAAAATACAACCTCACAGCAGTGTCACTCCATCCCTCATCACTCGCACTCAGCATTCAACACACTAAAAACACTCAACACTTTGCGCTCACTAGGGGTGTGTACAGACTCCGGAGGGGCTCCCAAAGCCCAAGCGCTAAGCAAGGATAGCTTGTGTGCCATAATATCATTACCTGGATCCGCACGGTCAACTCACGTGCTACGCAGACAACTCACGCGCTATGGTATCAATACATGAATCTGCACGGTCAACTCACGTGCTACGCGGACAACTCACATGATATGGTATCAATACCTTATCACATCAAATATCTCACAATAGGCCGTCGGCCTCACTCAGTCATGAACCTCTCGAGCCTCACCATCATCAACAAATAAGGGGACACATTCCACATCAAGTATCACAGCATATTAGCAAAATAATAGAGACTGAGGTAAACATGTACAATAATTTTTATGACTGAGTGCATTTAATGTGAGCATGAATAAAGCCTATACATGATCTCTAACGTGAAGGCAGACAAGTTCACCAACCAGTAAATGCATAACACAAATAATGGTTATTAGGCCTCACAGCCTCATGGGACGGACCAAGTCTCAATCCCTAGAGGTATACACCCACACGCCCGTCACCTACCGTGGTATCACCTCCAAACAATCACATGACATCAAATTCTCCGGGTTTATACCCTCAAGGCCAGAGTTAAAACTGTTACTTACCTCAACAGCGTAAAATCCTACTCCGGGATGCCCATGTCTTTGGAATCGATCTCCAAAAGCTTCGAATCTAGCCATATTCAGATTAACACCATCAACATGTGCTAAAGAATCGAATTCCACAATAAAAACTACAAAATATGCCAAAAATCCCAAATCGGCCAAAACTCGGCCCCCATGCCACGTCTCGAAACCAGTCAAAAATGGCAGAATAATAAACGCCGTCCTCTCCCGAGTCTAACCATATAAAATTTGTCAAAATCGGACTCCGTTTGGTCCCTCAAATCCTCACTTAAAACTCTCCAAAACTCAAACCCTAACTCCCTCAAGTTCATTGAAATCATCAATCAAATTCCAAAACGACGATGGATTCATGTAATATAATTAGAACCGAGTAGTGAACACTTACCCAAATCCCTCTGGTGAAAATCGCCTCCAAAATCGCCCAAATCCGAGCTCCCCAACTCAAAATATGACCGAATGAACAAACCTTTGTTTTATATATATTTTTTCCAGATATTCTACCTCATTTCTCGTGCCAAATGATCCTGAAACTTGCTTTTTATGCCTCCAATGGATTCCTTGTGAAATTCTAGTCAAGTTAGGTTTTTGAATCACTCAATTTGACCTTATAACGAATGAGATATGTTGGTTTCAATATTTGCAAATGGTGCAGATTTTTAATTACGCCGTCAATGGCAATTCTGTAATTAATCTGAAAAATCTGGCAACCTAATTCTTAGTAAAATGACCCTAAAATCCTCATAGGATGTCCAAATTCGATGATTCTTTTTGCTACAGGTCCGTAATTACGATACAAATCTAAAGCTTCAATCAAAAAAGAAATCGGAGCTCATTTATTCGATATGATATCATTTATGCTTGAAGAAACGTCGTTGAAACATAAGAAAAACAAGCGCAACACAACCCAAACATATCCGACACTCACCTGGGGCCCTTGGGACCTCAACCAATAATTCCAACAAGTCATATATCATTACCCGAACTTAGTCGAACCTCCGGAACGCCCAAAACAACAACAAAACACCAAATCAAGCTTGAATTCAAGTCTAAGAACTTCTAAACTTCTAACTTTCGCCAATTCAAGCCTAATTCTACCACGGACCTTCAAATTACATTTCGGATACACTCTTAAGTCTGAAATCACCCAACAAAGCTAATCGAATCATAAAAATTCAAATCCGAATTCGTTTATTCATAAGTCAACTTCCGGTTGACTTTTCTAACTTAGCTTTCTAACTAAGAGACTAAGTATTCATTTCACTCCAAAACTACCCCGAACCCAAACCTACCAACTCGATACAACTCAACACAACTGGACAACACATAAATAAGCATAGATAGGGGAAATGAAGCTATTACTCTCAGAACGAATGACCGGTTGTTACATAGAGGTACATGGAAAGCAATCGGATGTCTTTTCTCGACTACACACAAAAGAAACGTCAAAAGTCTAATTTTAATATATTAATCAATTCCACACAAAGAGTTTTTATCTTCTAATGTTTAGTACAGTTCATACTAATGTAACAACATTAACGCCAACCAAATTACATGTATGGACACGACATATGAATTTCTTCATTTATAGAAACATAGAGACTATGCACATAAAATTTACCTTCACTTTCCCACTCTTTTGATAAAATCATGAGTAACCAATTTAGTTCAAGTTGCTTTCTAGGCCTTGGTTCTTCATTGTCTGCATTTTGTACATATTGATTTCTCGCTACAGATCTTTAAACCCTTCTCATTGAGCTGCCTAATTGCAAATTTTCTGTAATAAAAATAATCGAAAATTCATATGACAAACCATTTCTTAGAATGCACAAAAAAGGTATAATAACTCTTACTAATTGCATCGCCCCATATAATAAGCATATATACATCCCAAATTTGTTACTTGTTATTATAATATGTGCTTCAGCGAGTTATTTCTCTCCATGTGGTTAAAGCTGGTACTATATAGGAGTATTAAACTTAATATATATA
>NW_017672324.1:127930-136232 GCF_001879085.1 Nicotiana attenuata
TATATATATATATATATATATATATATATATATATATATATATATATATATATATATATATATATATATATATATATATATATATAAGAAGATATAAGTGATTTGTTGGTCATTGATCGCCAAGTTTCATTTGAACATCTAGTTCAAATAGAAGAAGAAAAGGAAATCCAAAATTTCCGTCGTAATTCAATCAAGTTTTTACTCATGCAAGCTTTAAAAGTGCATGTAATAGCTTCTCACGTTAGACTTTGACTTGGACACAATAATAGTTGTAATATGATATATATTAGATGATCGTCATAGCATGTGCATATCGGCACGGAACGCCAAATTAAAGTCCAAAAAGAATTTTATATCATCAAATTTATACTAAATGAGTTGAATTCAGATTCCTAAATATTTGGTGATATTTTAGATATTGGCTCGGAACGTCAAATTAAAGTCCAAAATATAAATTAATTTTCAAAAGGCATAAAAGTCGGTCAATATCTAAGGCAGAGGCGGATCTAGGATTTGAGGCTTATGGGTTCCTACCATAATTTTAGATTAATATGCAATAATAACTGGATATTTACAAAAATTTAATGAATTTCTTAATATAAATACAGAATCTATGCAAAAGTTACTGGGTTTCCGAGAACGCGTATTGTATGCTCTAGGTCCGCCCCTGATCTAAGGGATATCTTCATCGTTCACATTTAGCATAAAAGATTCGTGCTTTTATAATAATATAGATATAGATAGATATAGATATAGATATTCGACAGATAGATTATTATTACTAGTTAATTTTTAGGGATAAATTCCAGGGATTATCTTCTAGGTTTGCCTCTATGACACAACTCTCCCTTTTGTTTTGCAATATTGTATTTACCTCCCTTATTTTGTTTTTTCTGTAACAAAACTAATTCAAATGGTATAATTTAGATAATGCTCCAGAATTACCCTTTGTGGCATTAACCGTTAAGTACTATGATTTGTAACACAATTCTTTTATGCTACAAATAAAACTACGTATACTATTCAAATTCACAAGAGAATTGGAAATGAAACTCCTTTTTCTCAGACTTTAATTCTATGATATTGGTATTGTAGACAATAAAATTTGGTTCGAGAAAATAAAATCAAGATCGAAAATATCGCAACAATCGTAGTATTTTATTTCGAGTAATTTGAGTGTTACAATCTCTATGACTCCTCTGATTCTTCTCTCCAACAGTAAATAAATTCAAGGGCCTTTGAGCTTGATCTTGAATGTGTAGTTGTTTCCACGAACGATGATCTTGTTCTTGAGCCTTAGCTTGATTGCTTGAACTTGACCTTGATTTGTTCTTCGTTCTTGAGCTTGAACTTGATTTCTTGAACTTGAACTTGATTGCTTGAAGCTTGAAACTTGTAGAGAAATTTGCAGCGTTTGATCCACGAGCTCTCTCTTGCTTCTTGTTATAACTTCTGGTGTCATTTCTGAGTTATGAAAACCCCTATTTATAGTTGTGGAAGGGAGGAGTTGTGATAAGAACAAACTCTTTCCGACCAATCAAATTGAAGTGTGACATGACCGCATTTGATTGGCCAGAACATGTCACTTGCACACGTGGCGCGATTTCATTGGCCTTTTAGTGTGACTTGGCATGCCTTGTCATTTTGACACGTGGCATGATCCCATTGGCTCTTCCGTTTGACTTGGCGCGCCACGTCATTTGACACGTGGCACCAAACTGGGCCTCTAGGAAGATGACATCTTGGGCTTAATGAAGTGGGCTCATCACTTTAGACCAATTACATGGGCTAGCCCAATGGACTTGGACTTATTTATTAAATTCATGTATATTGGACTTATATAATTAATCCAATTATACTAGCCCAATGAATTTATTTGGACTAGTATATCTTGATTTAAAATATAGTCCAAATTAATTTATGAATTTAATATCAATAAATTTTATATGCCTACAAATGCCCCATACTTCAAGACTTGTCGGGCATAAATATGTTAGGTTTCGAAGACCAGACTTGAAGTATCACAAACTAATATATAATTTAAAGTTCACTGTAGATGTACTCAGGGGCGGATTTAGAGGGGCGCAAGGGTGTTCACCCGAACACCCTTCGCCGAAAAATTACACCGTATATATAAGGCAAAATCTATTTTTTACCTCTATATATTAAGTTTTGAACACCATTAACACAATCTAAAAGTGTAGTTTAGTGGTTAAGGGGGTTCAAAATCTACATAAAGTCATGGGTTCAATTCCCACTAACTACAAAAAAATTTTTTGAACCCCTTTTGCAGGAGATCCTGCCTCTCCCACTGGATGTACTCATGCATTACTTCAAAAGAATTGAGATAATAAATTCTGCTTGAATGAGCTTTCAATACATATGGCCAAATATCCAAAACTTGGTTCGTTTCTAGAAGGGTTCACGTGGACTTTGGCAGAATGTCAATAAAAGTCATGTTCTGACTTGTAGGCCAACATGGAAATCATAGTCCATCTAGCCAAAGATATTGCATTCCTTATTTAAGGAAGTATATACTTATAAAGCTATATTCACGCACGGTGTCTCGTGCAAACATGGAAGGCCGAATCGTTTGCTAGCAGCAACCAATTAAATTGGAGATAGAGAGCCAAATCATATTCCAATTGAAATTATAACAGGAAAAGGATTCTACTCTGCCTAGGCAAAAGGAGCGCCGCTCAATAGACTTCAAATTCGTTTCGGGGATGGATTTCGAATATCCCACGTCGAAACAAATCCTTGACTGGCGACCTCCGTCATCTATGAATACCATACACCTTTCATTCCATCATTATCAATTTCAGCGTTTGCAAATTGGTTCGAGTCTACTTTTGACGACTTAGAGGCACTGACACGAAGGTAAATTTTTTTCTTCTTTTCTTGTGCTTTTCTTCCTTTGTTATTCTTCTTTTCTTTTTTGTAGGTCAAGCGAGAAAGATATGTTCTTGTTTAACGAGATGATCCACGCATGAAGGAGGCGGTCTTGGGGTGTGAGGGGATGGGTACTCATCCCTGCCCAATTCTTGAAACTCTCAAAATGGCCCGATTCTTGGAGAGATTACTCTCAAAATGGCCCGATTCTTGGAGATATTACTCTCAAAATGGCTCGATTCTTGGAGAGATTACCCTCAAAATGGCTCGATTCTTGGAGAGATTACTCTCAAAATGGCCCGATTCTTGGAGATATTACTCTCAAAATGGCCCGACTACCGGAGAGATTACTCTCAATATGACCCAAACTATCGGCGATGCCAACTTAAGGTGCAAAGGGACTCATATGTCCACCTTAAGATTGGAAAGTTATAGTCCCTTTTAAGGACAAACCCACGAAGAGGCCAACTTAAGGTGCAAAGGGACTTATATGTCCACCTTAAGATTGGAAAGTTATAAAGCTTCAACTTGAAGGCGACATCGACTTGAACACTTGGAAAACTTTGAAGATTTGGCGGACTTTGCAGACTTCAACTCGAAGATTCAGAGGGCTTAAACAATTCAACTTTAAGATCGGCGAATTTGAAGACTGAAACTTGAAGACCGACGAACTTGAAGACTTCAACTAGGGGGCTTAAATATTTCAACTTTAAGACCGGCGAATTTGAAGACTTCAACTTGAAGACCGACGGACTTGAAGATTTCAACTTGGGGGCTTAAATATTTCAACTTTAAGACCGGCGAATTTGAAGACTTCAACTTGAAGACTTCAACTTTGAGACTTGGAAGGCCTAAATATTTCAACTTGAAGATCGGCGAATTTGAAGACTTCAACTTGAAGACCGACGGAGTTGAAGATTTCAACTTGGGGACTTCAACTTGAGTACCGATGGACTTGAAGATATCAATTTACCATGGAGGGTTGCCCCTTTTAAATCAAATGAGATCAAAGTTTCACAAGAGGATGGCATTTCAGCTTGATTTTGCATTCCTCCATACTTCACTCGGACAACAATTGGGGCAAGATGTATCTTTTGAACTTATGCGACTGAACTTAGAATGAAACTCTAAGCTGCCTACGTACCTCGGTGAAGAAGATCAAGTCATACCGTAGTTCAGACAAGGTAGCCTTTTTTTTTTTGTTTTTTTTTTTTTTACGTTCCTAACTTTTGCCTAGGCCGCCTCTTTCGAGATTTTCAACCTAGCAGACTTTTTTTCTTTTTTTTGGGTCCTAACTTTTGCCTAGGCCGCCTCTTTCGAGATTTTCAACCTAACGGACTTCTTTTTTTTGGCCGTATACAGTTTATACTCTTGCGGGCCAGGAGTGTAGCAACATGTAGTTTAGGCTCGTGCGTCAAGGAGCGTCATGACTTGCAGTTTAGGCTCGTACGTCGAGGAGCGTCATGACTTGCAACTTCATGGATAATACTTCTTCAAAAACTTGCCGTTGATAGGGCCGATTCTCATACCATCTGCATCAACCAGCTTGTAAGCCCCACTTGAATAAGCTTCTTGTACGACATATGGCCCATCCCATTTTGAAGTGAACTTCCCTACAGGTTTATGGGAAGTAATTATGGGTCTTCGTACGGCAAGGACTTGATCTCCTACTTGAAAGGATCTCGGGCGAACTCTTTTATTGAAGGCGCGAGATAATCGAGCTTGATAACATTCAAGACTCTGTTGAGCTTCCAATCTCTTTTCATCAAGAGCTTCCAACTCTGCTAACCGAAGTCGAGCATTTTCTTCATCAGTGATCCCTTCTTGAATAGCCAGTCGTAACGAAGGTATTTGACGCTCAAGTGGTAAGACGGCTTCGACTCCATAAACGAGTGAATAAGGAGTCGCCTGTGTTGGAGTGCGGTGAGTCGTCCTATATGCCCATAGAGCTTCTTCCATACGGTCATTCCAATCTTGTTTGGATTTGGAGACGACTTTCTTTAACAAGTTGCATAGAGTCTTGTTGAATGCCTCAGCTAGACCGTTGGCGGCAGCATTGTACATCGAAGAGTTACGTTGCTTGAAGCCAAAGAGATCACAAATCTTGTTCATCAGCCTATTGTCGAATGGCTTTCCATTATCCGTTATTATGTAACGAGGAATGCCAAAGCGATAAATAATGTTTACTCGGATGAAACTTGCAACATTTTCCTTTTTTACTTCCTTAAGAGCAACATCTTCAGCCCATTTTGAGAAGTTGTCAGTTGCAGCCAAGATGTATAGGTGCCCGCCCGAGGACTTCGGTAGTGGTCCAACAACATCCAATCCCCAAGCGTCAAACGGCCAGGATGCAACAGTCGGGTGCAACACTTCAGGAGGTTGATGAATAAAATTCGCATGGAATTGACAAGCCTTGCATCTTCGAGCATAGTCCAAGCAATCTTTTACCATCGTTGGCCAATAGTATCCCATCCTTTTTATATGGAAATGGAGCTTTGGTCCGGACTGGTGCGACCCACATACCCCAGAATGCGCCTCTTGCAAAGCTTGGAGAGCTTCTTCTTCTCCTAGGCATCGTAAGAGTACTCCTTCGAACGACTTTCTGTATAGAGTATCCTTGTAGTAAAGGAAGCGAGGTGCACGGCGACGGATTTCAGTCCCTTCTCCTCGGATTTTCTGGAAGTATCCCATAGCATAAATAGTCGATAATGGGTTGTCGCCATTCTTCTTTCTCAACTTCAGAAACAGCAACAAGATGCTTGAGTTCGTTTTCTTCACCTTCAACCTCATTTGGCGGCGGTACTACCCATTTTTGGTAGACGGTAACTTGCGCTTGGTCAGGCAGGGCTAATGATGAAGCTAGAGCAGCTAAAGCATCAGCCTTTTATTTTCTTTCCTTGGCACATGCTGAATAGTCACATCACCGAGCCACCCCATCAACTTTTTTGCGTAATTATGATATGGCCGTAGCTCAGGCTTCTTGACCTCGTAACTACCCAAAAGCTGATTGACCACTAACTGGGAGTCACCAAATACTTGCAATTGCAATTGCTTCATATCAACGGCCATTTCAAGCCCAAGTATTAATGCTTGATACTCAGCAACATTGTTGGAACAGAGTTGTGTCAAGGTGAAGGAGTAGGGCAAGACTTCACCTTGAGGAGTGACAAATACTACGCCAGCCCCGGCTCCCCCACGATGCGCAGCACCATCAAAGTACATCTTCCATGGAGGTTGAACTTCAACCACCATTGCGTCCTCATCAGGTAGTTCATCAGTTAGCTCCCAATCATCAGGTATCGGATGATCTGCCAAGAAGTCTGCCAATGCTTGTTCTTTTACGACCTTTTGATGGCGCCTCTCGTGAAGACAAGGCCAGCCAACAGAACAACAACACCTCTTTCAAAATTATTAAACATAAATGAATAGATAAATACAACTTAATGACAATAATAATCGATATTTACAACCCAACACAGCCCGACCGGGGTGTCACAAGTCACGAGCATCTAGAGAAGTCTGAACACGACTACAGGGCCAATAATACACAGAATAAAATTTAGAATCAAAAGATGAAGTCCAGTGCCGCGAAAGCCGGCGGTCACCTTGCTCAGCTACGATAACAAAATCCTCAATCAGCTCTAACCCGCTACCGGGTAACAAATACCTGCAACTGCACGCGAGGTGCAGGGAGTAAAGTGAGTACTCCAACTCAGTGAGCAATAAAAGTAAATAATAACTGAGCAGCAAGAAATCACGTAAGGCACTCCATCATGCTATATAGAACAGTGCAACCATTGAGAAAATAGTAAAACCGTGAAATCCTTTGGAAAATATCTGGGCTCAGTTAAAACCTCTTTTGAAAATATCTTTCTCAACAGTTAAGCAATTGAATGCGAAACAGATAGTGCAAGTCAGCACATAAGTCAGCCCCTCGGGCACAGCACTCCATTAACAAATAATACCAGGGTATCAGGTGAACAGTGCAAGAAGTAGCATGGATGCCAATGGAATGAGAATGCTGAATGTCATGACACGTAATACAACCAGGAACCAATGCATGAGTGCAATGCAATGCATATGACCGCTGCGGCGTGCAGCCCGAGCCATCCATATTTAACGTCGACGGCGCTCACTGGGGGTGTGTACAGACTCCGGAGGGGCTCCTACAGTCCAAGCGCAATAATCAAGCCATCTCGTGGCATCAACCAGGCCCTCGGCCTCAATATCAATATAGTAACGCTGCGGCGCGCAGCCCGAGCCAACCATACATCCAGAAATCACTATAACAATGTTGCGGCGCGCAGCCCGATCCATGATCAGTCCAGAAATGCACATAAGCCACTTGGGAAATATTAAAATAATAGTTCTCAGCTCAAAACGTCAATAAAATGTTGTTTCAATTTTCAAATCTTAGAAAAAATGGCTGAGTTTGCAAAACAGTATTAAAACCCTGGACCGAGATCAGATAATATGCAAGTAATGCGAAAATAGTGATATCAACCCCTGAAGGATTCACATAGCTGGCATGAAGCCCAAACATGGCAATCAGCCCAAATTATGATGATAACAAGTAGTTTCAGTCAAATACGCGGTAAAAATCAACAACCGGGACGGACCAAGTCACAATCCCCAACGGTGCTCTACCCCACGCTCACATCCGGCGTGCAAGTCACCTCAATATAGCACTATGATGTGCAAATCCGGGGTTTCAAACCCTCAGGATATCATTTACAAGTATTACTCACCTCGAACCGGTGAAATCTCTAGCTCGCGCCGCCTTTGCCCCTCAAATCGGCCTCCACACGCGTCGAATCTATCCAAAATCAGAGCGAATACATCACAATATGCTAAGGGAACAATACCCAATCGGAAACAATCGAAAATAGCAAAAATCTCGAAACTAGCAAAACCCGAGCCCCGAGCCCACTTCTCGAAAAATTATAAAACTCACATTACCGGATTCCTCGTCTCGCCACGGGTCCATACATACCAAGAACTCCAAAATCCAAGCTCAAATGACCTATCAAATCCCAATTTGAAATATCAAAAACTCAAGCCCTAGCTTTACCCCTTTTTGATGAATTTCAACCACTTTCCATGTTAAATCTATCATAATCTCGTGTATTTAGGCCATGGAACTTACCTCCAATCAATCCTCCTTGAATCCCTCTTCAATTTGTCCCAAAGAGCTCTCAAAATATTCAATAATGGTGGAAAAATGACTAAAACTCGCGGCTAAAATGTTTATAAACTTTCTGCCCAGGTCTGACCCCTCCTTCTTCGCGAATGCGAGGGCTATCCCGCGTTCGCGATGCTCAAATTATCCATCTGCCAAAAGCCCTTCGCGAACGCGTCCCACACCACGCGAACGCGAAACTTTATTACCTTCACTATATACTACGCGAAC
>NW_017672324.1:139324-199963 GCF_001879085.1 Nicotiana attenuata
TTTACTTATGTGAACTATTTGTGAATTCTTGTGATTTATGTGCCTTGAATGTTGTTGGTTAAGTCTTATGATATGATGGTGCAAGTAAATGGAAACAAACCAAATGTGGGTGTGTGATTGTGAAAGTGTTATGTGGTAAGAACTGAGAAACAAATGATGGAAGGAAATCGTAAATGATGCACTTGGAACAATTGTGGTAATAACATATTTGGCTTGTTGTGGGTAATTATTGTGGTGACTTAAATTGCATATGAGTTGTTGAATATGATGAAGTGGTATTTATGGCTACGGAAATTCTTGTGAATTGTTGTGGTTGTTCTTGAGGATTGTTGTTGTTATTCTTTGTAAATTGTTGTTGTTGTTCCTTGAGGGTCATTGTTGTTGTTTCTTGAGGATTGTTGTCGTTATTCTTTGTGAATTGTTGTTGTTGTTGTGTTGTTTGTGAATTGTGATTGTTCGGTGGGATCGGGTTGCGCGCCGCAACACGAAGAAATAAGGTGTGGGTTGTGGTGATAAGGGTGGCCGAGGTAATAAGGGTGGCCGAGGTAATAAGGTTGGAAAGCGATCGAAATCGCTATTGAAATGAACTATGAACAAATTGTGAAATTATTGATGTGGAAGGGGAAACAGGAGAGATTGTAAACTTGTTGAATTGCTCTTTCTTTGTGGATTTGATTGTTATGTCCATTACAATTACATGCTTGTTTATGAAGTAGAGATTGTAAAACTTGTTTGGCTTTGATTGTTTCTTTCACGTGCGTTTGATCGTTGATTCTATTGATGTCTGTTACTTGTGTGTGTTATTTGATTTTACTTGGGGTGAAGTTTGTTTATACATACCAGTACAATTCAAATGTACTGACGTCCCTTTTGCCAGGGGCGCTACATTCGTGTTATGATTGTAGGTGGTTCTATAACAGGTACTCCAGTCCACCGACAGTAGCACCTCCTCCACTTTCCATCAGCTGTATTGGTGAGCCCCTTTCCTCTCGGGGCCCTACGTGGCTCATGCCGCCTTTCCTCCGGAGTTTATATTGGTATTTGTGTAAGGTATAGCCAGAGCCTTGTTTCCGGCATTTCCATATTATTCTTCAATTGTATTTAGAGGCTCCATAGACAGGTTATGGATAGTGTCGGGCATGGGAATTTAAAATAGAAGTATTGATGTTTGGCAATGATGTATAAAACTTGTAATACCTTTACTATGGCGAATGAAGTTTCTAATGGAAAATGAAATGGAAATCGTGAATGAAATGTTTATAGAACTTGATTAATGGAGTCCAGCTCCAATTTATTCATGAGTTAGTTTGGGCACGAGATCTAACAGGCTTGCTCGGTCTTACTCGGTTGAGCGCCGGTCGCGCTCCTCGGATTTTGGGGCGTGACAATATCAATACAGTACCACTGCGGCGCGCAACCTGAGCCAACCATATATCCAAAAATCACTATAACAATGCTGCGGCGCGCAACCCGATCCATGATCAGTCCAGAAATGCACATAAGCCACTTGGGCAATATTAAAATAATAGTTCTCAGCTCAAAACATCAATAAAATGTTGTTTCAGTTTTCAAATCTTAGAAAAAATGGCTAAGTTTGCAAAACAGTATTAAAACCTGGACCGAGATCAAATAATATGCAAGTAATGCGAAAATAGTAATATCAACCCCTGAAGGATTCACATAGCTGGCACGAAACCCAAACATGGCAATCAGCCCAAATTATGATGATAACAAGTAGTTTCAGTCAAATACGCGGTAAAAATCAACAACCGGGACGGACCAAGTCACAATCCCCAACGGTGCTCTACCCCACGCTCACATCCGGCGTGCAAGTCACCTCAATACAACACTATGATGTGCAACTCCGGGGTTTCAAACCCTCAGGATACCATTTACAAATATTACTCACCTCGAACTGGTGAAATCTCTAGCTCGCGCCTCCTTTGCCCCTCAAATCGGCCTCCACGCGCGTCGAATCTATCCAAAATCAGAGCGAATACATCACAATATGCTAAGGGAACAATACCCAATCGAAAACAATCGAAAATAGCAAAAATCTCGAAACTAGCAAAACCGAGCCCCGGGCCCACTTCTCGAAAAATTATAAAACTCACATTACGGATTCCTCGTCTCGCCACGAGTCCATACATACCATGAACTCCCAAATCCGAGCTCAAATGACCTATCAAATCCCAATTTGAAATATCAAAAACTCAAGCCCTAGCTTTACCCCTTTTTGATGAATTTCAACCAATTTCCATGTTAAATCTATCATAATCTCGTGTATTTAGGCCAAGGAACTTACCTCCAATCAATCCTCCTTGAATTCCTCTTCAATTTGTCCCAAAGAGCTCTCAAAATACTCAACAATGGTGGAAAAATGACTAAAACTCGCGGATGAAATATTTATAAACTTTCTGCCCAGGTCTGACCCCTCCTTCTTCGCAAACGCGAGGGCTATCCCGCGTTCGCAATGCTCAAATTATCCATCTGCCAAAACCCCTTCGCGAACGCGTCCCACACCACGCGAACGCGAAGTTTTATTCCTCATATATATACGCGAACGCGACACACATTATGCGAACGCGAAGACCAAAGAAACCTGAACCTCAATTCCCTATACGCGTTAGCGGATACTGCCTCGCGAATGCGATGCACACTCAGCTACCCCTCCGCGAACGCGAACCCACAGATCGTGAACGCGAAGAGTAATTCACCTGCCTCCCAAAAAGCTTCTACGCGATCACGACACCACACCCGCGATCGCGAAGCACAAATACTCTGCAACATCAAGACAGCAAAATCTGCAACTCAAAATGCCAAGATTGGTCCGATCGACCATCCGAAACTCACGGCCCCCGGGACCTCAACCAAAAGCACCAACGCATCCCAAAACCTCATTCAAACATGTTCCAATCATCAAAATACCTCAAACAACACCAAAACCATCAATTCACATCGAATTCAAGCCTAAGTTTTTCCAAAAACTTCCGAAACACGCATTCGATCAAAACTCAACCAAACAACGTCCGAATGACCTGGAATTTTGCGCACACATCAAAAATCACATAACGAAGCTACAGCAACTCTCGGAATTCCATTCCGACCCTCGGATCAAAATCTCACCTATCAACCGGAATTCGCCAAAATTCTAACTTTGCCAATTCAAGCCTAATTCTACACCGGACCTCCAAAATCAATTCCGATCGCACTCCTAAGTCACGAATCATCCCCCGAAGCTAACCGAATCACCAGAAATCCCATCCGAGCCCTCTAACTAAATAGTCAACATCCGGTTGACTTTTCCAACTTAAGCCTTCCTTAAAGAGACTAAGTGTCTCTTTTCTTATCAAAACCAATCTAAATCAACTCTAACACACCGCATACCGATAACGAAACATGAAAAAGCATAAAATGGGGGAAACGGAGTGGTAACTCATGAGACGACGGGTCGGGTCGTCACAACATTCATAGCTTCTTTGCTTTCAGACTTGGGTACGAACTTGCCCCACTTCCTGACTTCTTGCTTGTCATTCCCTTTACGAGGTTCGTAGATGGGCAGCCTATCATTTCCCGCGGAGGCCATGCTCAATTCCATATCATGGGCACGAGTTGCAAGTTCTTCAAACGTGCCAGGCTTGATACCTTGCAAGATGTAGCGCAAACCCCAATGCATGCCTTGGATGCACATCTCTATGCCTGAAGCTTCAGTAAGCCTGTCTTTGTAGTTGAGGCTTGCATTCCTCCACCGATTGATAAAGTCGATAACTGGTTCCCCCCTTTGTTGACGAGTATTTGTAAGTTCTATCATACTCACAATACGTCTCGTACTATAAAAGCGATTGAGGAACTCTTGCTCTAGTTGATCCCCGCTATCGATAGATTTAGCCTCGAGGTCCGTGTACCAGTCAAAATCATTTCCTTTTAGCGAGCGGACAAATTGCTTGATGAGGTAATCTCCATAAGTCCCAGCATTGTTGCACGTCTCCACGAAGTGCGCAACATGTTGTTTTGGGTTACCTTTACCATCAAACTGTTGAAACTTCGGAGGTTGATAGCCAGCAGGCATCTTCAACATATCGACCCTTGCAGTGTACGGCTTTGCATATGTAAGGGAGGATTTGGCAGCAACTTCATATTTGTTCTTAATGGTTCCTTCGATGAACTCCTTCAGTTGATCGATTGGAATTATCCCTTCAGATGAGACAGGGATAGCCTTAGTGGACGCTGCTTGTCTTGGAGGAGAGTCACTCTCTAGAACCTCTGGGAGCTTGCCGGGTGCATGGGTGGATTCTTCTTCCATCAAGATTCCCACCTTGTCTGTTAGCTTTTCAATTCTAGCCTCTTGATTTTGCATGCATTTGGTCAAGCCAGCGATTGCTTCCGTCAAGTTTGCCAACTACTCCTCCATAGATGAAGTGTTTGTCACCATGGCCTGCATGATTGTCGTGGATGACGGAGAGTAGCATGGATTTTCACACAGATTGATCCTTGATTGGCTCACGCTATGTGGTGTAAGTGGGGAGGATCCATCACTTGAAGCATCATCATCTTCCTTCACAGCAGAGTGCTTGGAGCCGGAGAGGTCAAGCAGAGCAAGAGTTTTCTTGATCTTTTCAGCAACATTGCTTCCTCCTTCAGATACGTTTATGGAAGATCTTGCTCCTTTTGAGGATGAAGATCCGAAAACAGGGGTTGATGCGGACGACACTTGGGGTGCTTGTTGTCCTAAAGAGCTTGCTTTGCTCCTCTTAACTGGTCCGAAGCTTCCAAAGGTAACACCGAGGATGTTTTCCACATCAGCATAGAACCTGGAGTTAGTAGCCTTGGTGGAAGTTGAACCGGAGTTGATTTTCTTTGAAGCCATTTCAATGTTCTTGGACTTTAGTGATTGAAAAGTTGAGATGAGAGGTAGACATTGTCCCACTGGGCGTGCCAGAATTTGTAGACAATAAAATTTGGTTCGAGAAAATAAAATCAAGGCCGAAAATATCGCAACAATCGTAGTATTTTATTTCGAGTAATTTGAGTATTACAATCTCTATGACTCCTCTGATTCTTCTCTCCAACAGTAAATAAATTCAAGGGCCTTTGAGCTTGATCTTGAATATGTAGTTGTTTCCACGAATGATGATCTTGTTCTTGAGCTTTAGCTTGATTACTTGAACTTGACCTTGATTTGTTCTTCGTTCTTGAGCTTGAACTTGATTTCTTGAACTTGAACTTGATTGCTTGAAGCTTGAAACTTGTAGAGAAATTTGCAGCGTTTGATCCACGAGCTCTCTCTTGCTTCTTGTTATAACTTCTGGTGTCTTTTCTGAGTTATGAAGACCCCTATTTATAGTTGTGGAAGGGAGGAGTTGTGATAAGAACAAACTCTTTCCGACCAATCAAATTGAAGTGTGACATGGCCGCATTTGATTGGCTAGAACATGTCACTTGCACACGTGGCGCGATTTCATTGGCCTTTTAGTGTGACTTGGCATGCCTTGTCATTTTGACACGTGGCATGATCCCATTGGCTCTTCCGTTTGACTTGGCACGCACGTCATTTGACACGTGGCACCAAAATGGGCCTCTAGGAAGATGACATCTTGGGCTTAATGAAGTGGGCTCATCACTTTAGCCCAATTACATGGGCTAGCCCAATGGACTTGGATTTATTGATATTAAATTCATAAATTAATTTGGACTATATTTTAAATCAAGATATACTAGCCCAATGAATTTATTTGGACTAGTATATCTTGATTTAAAATATAGTCCAAATTAATTTATGAATTTAATATCAATAAATTTTATATGCCTACAGGTATATAATGAGAGATTTCTAAATGTATATCAATGTCACAACCAAAAAAAAAATTCAAAACAATGCAAATTATGAAACTAATGGAAAAAATTGCAAACTAATGATTGAATCTCACGTATTAGGTACGGAATGTGAGGAAAACTTGAAGAAACCATTATAGAAAAGAAAAAAATTATTGTATTGAAACTTAAAACATAAAGACAAATCACAATTGTTACTCAAAGTCCGATATTTATTTCAATTAATTTTCCTTTTTTGATATTTCTTTTAACTTTTTGCAAAATATGTTATAGCTTATATATGCTGAAATTTATTCATAGCTTCAGATGTGGTGCACATTCTTGTTCTTACTAAGTTTTGCAACAACAAAAAATTATAGTTTGATAAGTATAATTTAATGTTATAATTTGACTTATTTTAAAATCGAAATATGAGGGAAGAAATTATTTACATGTTTTCTTATTTTAAAGAGATTGCCAAGAATTGTACATGATATGTAGCAAAAAGAATTTTTGAGGGAAGTTCATGGTATAAAACTTAACATCGTATAAATAAGGGTAGGAAGGTCAGTTTTGGAATATTTTACATCTTTTTCATTTGAAATAACTTCGATTACAAAATAATCAAACTAAAGGAGGTGCGTGTAATATCTCAAACTACAAGGAGGGGTAGTGTGATAGAGACAAACTTGAAGGGGTCTCTAAAATTATCTATAAAATTAAATTCTTTGTTTTAATTGAATAAGCTATAACTTAACAACGGTATACATTAGATCTGGTGAACTTTGTATTTAAAGTATTCACTATTCAGTAATAAGAAATAAAGTACTAACCTTGTGTACAGCCGACGCTTGTAATACAATTTAAAAGGTATACATTGTATGTATGTTTACCTCAAAATATGAGAGTAACAATTAAAGGTAATTTGTGGTTTTAAAGATATGTGATTTATTCCAATACTAGTGAAGATACAAGTAATATTAGGTTTAAGTAAGAAGAATTGATGAACCAAATCAGTGTTGTTAGAGCAACGGGAACCTCGAGCTCGATTATCTCGGGGGCCTCGAGGTGAGTTAAGAGCCAATAAAGTATGAACAATAAAGTAAAAATAATAAAACTGAAGAACAATTGTGTAACACACTAAACGAGAAAAGCAGAGTAGAATGTTCTATTGCTGTGAATCAGATGACTTTTACAAAGATTGGGTCCCTTTATATAGAAGGGAAACCCTAATATGGTACATTTCCAATTATGGCAAAGAATTATATTGGTACAGCTGTATAACAACCTAGTACGGACTTGTACTATTTCGTACAAATCTTATCCCTTATATTATACCCTGGCCCACTTGTCCTTGAGAAATTTCCGCTCTTTCTTGAGTGTCATCGAAATTATACTTTCCACGTGGCAAATTATGGCGGGTCTCCGATTTGCTTCTTGAGGTGCACATCCCGGCCAGACTCGATTCTTACTCCGAGCTTCCGAACTTTAGCTCGGGGTATGATCAAGTCTTCGAAATCGAGCTCTCCGATTTAGACCGTCTACAGATAGTCCTCGCATTTCTTAGGATGAAATGATATGAAACGATTTGAATTCCCGAAGTCCTTTATGATGGCACCACTCTTATGACGTAAGCGTTGAAATGACCGAAGCGTCCCATCGGTTCTCTTCCCTAAAAGCATTAAATGCACGTCAGGGCCGGCCGGCCATCAATATTAATGAACCATCGCCGCCTTCCTCTATATATACTGGTTTTCTCTTCTCATTAAGGACTTTTCCACCTTGAAACACCTATTTTCCTCTATACGTTTCCTTTTCACCACCAGTTCCTCCGCTGTGTTGGCTCAAACCCTCGCCGGTTTATTCATTTCTTCCTTCTTTTTCTAAAGAACCGATGGAAAAAATTTCCAAGTCCGTTCCTTAGAAAGAAGGAAACTCCACTTCTACTTTCCATTCGACCGGTGGTAAACCGCTGGCGCTTCACGAGATCGTACCAATCAAATTTTCCTTAAAAAAGGATTTTATAGTCGAGAACCCTCCCGACGTCCCCGGCCGTCGAGAGCATGCATCGAGATACATAAGGTCAATTGAGGAAAAACAACTCAATGTTGTGAGGAGAGAGTGTAAATGGGAAGAGAAGGTCGTTCTACAAATACCTTCTCGTGGGGAGGACATCACAACTTATGAAGAGGGGTTCCTGAGTGTGTATACATACCCCTTTACGTTGGGTCCCCTCGACCCACTCGTGCTTGAATTTTGCCGAAGATATCAAGTAACTGTGGGCCAGATTCATCCGTCCATTGGCGGATCGTAATAATGATGAGGTTCTTCATCGAAAAGGCCAGGCTCGAGTTCACCCTCAGCCACCTCATCCGATTATATCGACCTCAACATTTCCGAGGTTTAATCAAACTCCAACGCCGATCAACCAAGTCCTTCTTCGCCAGTAACGATGAAGGCAAGGATCAAGGTTGGATGGTCCGGTTCATCCGGGTGAGGACCGTCAATGTTATTCCCAAGGAGTTCTTGTCGTTCACCGAGGAATGGAACTTCAAATGTGAGGGGAATTCTTCGCTTTAGTTCTTTTCCATAAATTTTGCTAAACTTTGCATAATTACGACTTTCCCCTTTCCGTAGCAATTTCGTGGATGCCTAATGCGATCCTTGACCTCGAGGACTGGGTTCGCAAACTAGCTGCTATTTCAACATACAACAAATGCAAGTGGCGGGACTTGTCGAAGGGCAAGTGGGAAGCGAAACACCACGGTACACGTCATAATATTTCTTTCCTCATTAAGAATGTCTTTCTTCATGTGACCCGATTCCTCTATCGCAGGTATTGGTGAGTTCTTCGAGATGAGGCCGCCCCCTTCTCGGGAGAAAGTAGGATTTTCGGCTCCAAAGCCAAAGGAGGATAACAACAGAAAAAGGTCCTCGAAGAGCAAGGACACTCAAAGCCAAGCACAGCCCTCTCGGAGGCATAAGAAAAGCATCATCATGAACATGGATGTTGACTCGGTCCACCAGTTCATGGACGATGACGAGGACGAGATGGAGGGTTTAACGCTGGTGACCTGAACCAGGAAATCTTCCGAGGGTATCAAGCATGCTGAGATCGAGGCCCGTAGCCTCGAGGAAGGAACTTTAAAAGAAAAGGGGGATGAAGGCCCTGCATCACCTGACGTGGTAAATGTTTCTCAAACTTCTGGAAATACTCCAAAAGGGAGCGAGCTTCGAAGCTCCACCACTTGAACAGAGCGCCTCGGGTGATCTCCCCGAGGCCATGACAGCAGGTCAACCCTCATCGTTTCCGGCCTTCCCCGAGGATACCACTAAGGATGCTCAAAACTTGAAGACGTCCGATATAGGTGGAGTCCCGAGTGAAAACGACCCCTTCTAGGATTACTTTGCTGGGGTCGATAAGGCTGACCCAGCGGATGCAAGCTCAATGTTGGAGGAGGCTCATTGTCTTTGCTCAATTGTAAGTTTTTAGTGGCACTGCAATTTCTCCAATTCCATACTTTTCTTATTTTGTCTAATTGATCATACCTTTCCTTTGTGTAGGCCTTCGACAAATTGAAGGCCGAATTACATCATTGTGAAGTCGAATTGCATAGGGCTTCGAATGAGGAGAAAGCCCTTAGGATTCTCCGTGATAAAAAGGAGGAAGAACTGAAGCATCTTCGATCAGAGTTGAACAAAGCTCGTGAATACAAGAGTGGGTTAGAAAAGTAGGTAACCTCTGTTTTGAAAAAAATAAGAGCTACCTCTCCCGTCTTCGGAGGCTAATACTTCAATGTCTCAACTGCAGCAAAAGCTAGATATGATTGTGCAGCTCCGGGGCGAGGTCATCAAGTCCAAGTCGAGTGTAATAAATGGCAGGCGAAGATGGACGCCCTTGTTGTGACTAAAAATGATGCACTAGCGAAGGTATCGACCCTCGAGGTTCAACTTCGAAATGCTCAAGGGAGCAACTTGGTTCAGGCTGGCAGAATAGCCGAGCTCGAGGCTGGTCTCACGAAGTCCAAGGCCGAAGTTGTGGAAGTCAAGGCCGAGGCCAGAGAAATACAAGCCAAGGCCGACAAGACGGTGGCCATCTATTTGAAGGATGCTTTCGATGCTTAGATGGATTTGAGGGAGGTTTCCGACCGAGAGAAAAGAAGCAATATGCCCGATGCCGATCCCAGAAGGAGACCCTCGAAGAGGTTCATGCTAAGGGCTTTGATCTTTCCTAGGAGATAAAGAAAGCTAAGGCAGATGAGGCTGATGCTAAATTTGTCCTTTCCTCCGACGATGATGATGGCGTCGAAGATGATGAAGAGGAGGAGGATGCCGAAGAAGCTACCCCCGGGGAAGAGGCTGGTCCTGGGGAAGCGACAGGTCCGGGGGGGAATGCCCCTCTAGAGTAGGTAGAATTTTTTCTGTCTTTTTGTAAAAAAAAATTCTATGTAGCACTCCTGTGTAATATCTTTTTGTTTATATAAATAGGAAAGGAGTTTCCTTGATCGTTTGCGTTCAATTTTTCTTCAAAGTTTGCATGTTTTTTGATGCTATAACCTCTGAGCGTTGAATCAAATTCGGGTAGAGTAGACACTCAAGTTTTTTGTTTTGATCAAAGATCGATAATAGGTTACCACTTAAGGTTCGATCTTCGAGCTAAGTTTTAGCTCGGTAATTTTGAGTCAGAGTTGGGTAAGGTCTCGAGCATGGTGTGCTTCAGCCTTTAAACTCTTTAAATATTGGCCTTTAGGTTCTTTAGGTTGGACCTTAGGCTCTTTTAGGTTGGCCCTTAGGCTCTTTAGGTAGGGCCAATTCGGCCTCTAAAATGGCTATAAATGTTTCCCTCTTTTCGGCTAAAAGACTTAGTAAAAATTTTGTATGACTTAGCATGTGTTTTCTTGTACCCATTTGGGTTTTTCGAAGGTTCGATTGATTGGAACCTCGTTTGTAATTTGATATGCAAAGTTAATAGAATACCTCTTGAGGTTTTTTTTTTCCGAAGGTTGATGTTATCGAAGCCTTCGCATTATTCAAGGGATGAATATATTGAATCACCTTATAATTTGCTTTTGCCGAGGGTAGCCTGATTTAACAGGTTTTTTCGAAGTATATGAAGGCCTTTTAGTTTTTTGGCGGAAGTCGGACATCTCCGAGCCGCATTATTTCGGTTGTAGCCTTTTATATGACCGTAATCTTTTATATGGCCGTAGCCTTTAGTCGCCGAGTGTGATAGACTTGGCCTTAGTATCGAGGGGATGCCTCTTTGAGGTCGTGTGAGCTCGAGTGTTCCTCTTTGAGGTCTTATATGCTCAAGTGTGCCTCTTTGAGGTCTTATATGTTCGAGTGTTTGATGACTCGATGCGTCGATTGTCGATAAAAGTCCCCGAGTATTCGGGTGCATTCGGGGTTTTGGCCCTTGAGCCATTAAATGTGAAAATAGTAGACTTCTTTGAGGCATAAAGTGTTTTGATATAATAAGAATGCTTCTTCAAATAATTGATACATGCGTACATGTTTTTCCGTTGGGGGCTCGACTATTCTACATGGACACGATTCATTTAACCGTTTTGCCCATTACAACATTCCCCTATTGAGGCCCTCCTTGTTATGAATTTCTTTCTTCGAGAATGCGTCCTTCGAGGGTGTTGCACCCCAGTATTTGAGGTTGATTGAAAATAATCCTTGAATACTTGTTGAATATTTCTTAGGTAGCATATAGGTGTTGCCTCGTTAAAAACCTTGCTGGTAAAACCCATTTGGGATAAAACCCGATCTAAAGGAAAATGAGTGCAACACATGCTTTAAAGCCCAAGGTCTTCGAGCTGAAAAGTGCCTCGATGTTTCCAATCGAACATCTACAAGAGTTTAGATTTAAATATAAATGGAAAAGGGGAGAAGGTCATACCTCAGCAGTAAAAGCGTTTGAGCAACGATACATTCCAATTTTTTGGTAGTTGCTCACCTTCCATTGTGCTAAGTTTGTAGGATCCTTTCCCTACGACTCTGAGGACACGGTATGGTCCTTCCCAATTGGGGCCTAGCTTCCCTTCGTTTGGGTCTCGGGTGTTGAGAGTGACTTTCCTTAGGACTAAGTCCCCGACTCCGAAATATCGAAGGTTCGTCCTTATGTTGTAATACCTTTTGATCCTTTGTTTTTGCACGACCATTCGAATTAATGCAGCCTCACATTTTTTATCTAGTAGTTCAAGAGAAGTGTTCATAGCTTCGTGACTTGAGTCCTCGGTGGCATGCTGAAACCTGACGCTAAGTTCCCCGACTTCGATTGGGATCAATGCTTCGGACCCATATACCAAAGAAAACAGGGTCTCCCCCGTGCTCAACTTTGATGTCGTTCGATATGCCCATAACACCTCGGGCGATACTTCTCTCCATTTCCCCTTTGCATCATTTAACCTTTTCTTTAAGTTTCAAATGATGGTTTTGTTTGTGGACTCGGCCTGACCATTCACAGTTGGGTGGTAAGGCGCTAATAGAATCCTTTTAATTTTATGGTCCTTGAGGAATTTTGTTACTTTTCTACCGATGAATTGTTTCCCATTGTCACATGCTATTTCGGCAGGTATCCCGAACCGACATATGATGTGGTACCATATGAAGTCGATGACTTCTTTTTCTCTTATCTTCTCGAAGGCCAGCGCTTCTACCCATTTTGAGAAGTAGTCAGTCTTAAACAAAATAAATTTAGCTTTACCTGGCGCCATTGGTAGGGGGACGACGATGTCCATCCCTCATTTCATGAATGGCCATGGGGATGGGACCAAATGGAGTTGTTCACTGGGTTGATGAATCATCGGTGCAAATCTTTGGGATTTATGACACTTTCAAACAAACTCCTAGGTATCCTTTTCCATGCTATCCCAATAATACCTTGCTTTGATCACCTTGCTAAACAAAGAGTCGGCACCAGAATGGTTCCCACAAGTGCCCTTGTGGATTTCTCATAATACATAATCGGTGCCCCCGAGTCCCAAGCAACTACCAGTGGTCCATCGAAGGTTCTTCTATACAACGTTCCATTTTCATCGAGTGAGAATCGAGCTGCTTTGGCTCGAAGTGTTCTCGACTATTTTGAGTCTGTGGGTAGCTTCCCATGCATCAAGTAGTCGATGTACTTATTCCTCCAATCCCACGTTAAACTTGTTGAATTTATTTCTGCATGGCCTTCTTCGACCACCGACCTCGATAGTTGGATGACAGTCCCCGGGGACGATATCATCTTCTTCAACCGATGACCCCAAGTTTGCAAGTGCATCGGCCTCGCTATTCTGTTCTCGAGGTACATGGTCCACTGTCCATTCTTTGAAGCGGTGCAATGTCACTTGAAGTTTGTCTAAGTACCTCTGCATTCGATCGTCTCGAACCTCGAAGCTCCCGTGTACTTGATTTACTACCAAAAGGGAGTCACACTTTGCCTCGATGACCTCTGCTCCAAGGCCCTTGGCTAGTTCAAGACCTGCAATCATGGCCTCATACTTGGACTCATTGTTAGTCAATTTAGAAGTTTTGATAGATTTCCTAATGACACTACCCGTGGGCGGTTTTAAAATAATGTCGATCCCGGATCCTTTCAGATTCGAGGCACCGTCTGTGAAGAGGGTCCATACCCTCGATGATGTACCCGCTTTTAGCAAGAGTTCCTTTTCTACTTCGAGTACGAGGGCAGGCACAAAATTGGCCACGAAATCTGCCAAAATTTGAGACTTGATAGCCATTCGAGGCTGATATTCGATATCACACCCTCCAAGTTCGATGGGACATTTGGCCAATATGCTCGATAATTCGGGCTTATCCAAGACACTTCGAAGCGGGTACGTAGTCAATACACATATAGGATGGCATTGAAAATATGGTTTTTATTTCCTAGATGCGCTTATTAATGCAAGATCTAACTTTGCCAAATGTTGGTACCTAGTTTCAGCATCTTCTAGGGTCCGACTTATATAGTAGACAGGAAATTGCACCTTGCTCTTCTCGAACCAACACGCCACTTATCGCTACCTCGGACACGGCTAAATACAAGTAGAGTGTTTCATCCTTCTTTGGAGTATGGAGTAGGGGTGGGCTCAAGAGATACCATTTTAATTCTTCCAAGGCTTGTTGGCACTCCGGAGTCCATGCAAAATTGTTCTTCTTTTTGAGTAGAGAAAAGAAATGATGGCTCTGATTTGATGACCTCGAGATAAATTTGCCTAGGGCAGCTATCCATCCGGTCGACCGTTGTACGGCTTTCACATTGTTAACTACGGTGATTTCCTCAATGGCTTTGATATCAGGGTTGATCTCGATACCCCTGTTCGATACCATGAAGCCCAAGAACTTCCCCGAGCCGACTCTAAAAGCGCATTTCTCGGGGTTGAGCTTCATGTTGTACTTTCTTAGGATATCGAACGTTACCTGGAAATGGGTCAAATGGTCCTCTACGCGTAGGGACCTAACTAGAATTTCATCAATATAAACTTTCATGGATTTGCCTATTTGATGCTCGAACATCTTATTAACTGGCGTTGATGGCTCCTGCATTTTTTATCCTGAAGAGTATTACATTATAACAATACATACCATACTTCATGATGAACAAAGTCTTTTTCTGGTCCTCCGGGTTCATTCGAATTTGGTTGTACCCGGAGTAGGCATCAAGACAAGTAAGGATCTCGTGGCCGGCCGTAGCATCGATCAAACGATCGATGTTGGGAAATGGGAAAGAATCTTTAAGGCATGCTTTGTTAAAATCTTTGTAGTCTACACACATTCTAAGTTTATTCCCCTTTGTAGGGACTACCACCACGTTAGCTAGCCATTCCGGATATTTTACTTCCCTAATAGATCCTATCTTGAAAAGTTTGGGTACCTCTTCTTTGATGAATGCAAATGCATGCTTTTCCTTGGACTGAGGTCTCCTCTTTTGCTTCACCGGTTTAAATCTGGGATCGACACTTAGTCGTTGGGTAGTTATCTATGGTGGGATCCCTGTCATATCTAAGTGGGACCAGGCGAAGCAATCAATGTTATCGATAAGAAATTGAATGATTCCTGAGTTCGGGGGTTAACCCCGTCCCCAGGTATACCTTTCGTTCTGGAAGATGATCGATCAATATGGCCTGCTCGAGTTCTTCGACCGTGGACTTTGTCGTATCCGATTCCTTGGGGGAAGCGAAGTCTCGGGGGATGAGGAGATCTTGTTCTTTGTCCTCGACCACCTGTTCATCGATCACATGTCCCTCGGGCTCAGCTGAGGGTATGGGCTGTGATTGCTATTTGGCCACCTGTTTGTCTTTTGATTTTTCCGATGTGGGTGGTGTCGATACCGGTACCAAGTCGTGTACTGCAAACATCTCCTTAGCTGTATACTACTCTTCATATACTGTTTTCACACCATCCTTTGTTGGGAACTTCATCATTTGATGAAGGGTCGATGGCACCACCCTCACGCTATGGATCCATGGCCTTCCCAGCAAAGCATTATACCTCATGTCACCTTCGACGACTGGGAGGATTATTTTCCCCTTTGTCGTTTCACTTGCCATGCTGAAGCCATTAAAGATTCGAGATGCTGGTATGATTTGACCGAGCAACCCGAGCTGCTCCACGACCCTTGACCTGATTATATTTGCCGAACTACCTGGATCCACGAGAACATGTTTAACTTGAACTTTATTTAAAAGGATAGAAATTAGCAGAGCATCGTTGTGAGGCTGAGATAAGGCCTTGATGTCTTTTTTGCCGAATGTGAGAGTGTCCTCGGGCATGTAGTTCCGAGTTCGTTTCTCCCTTGTGATGGATACTTTGGTACATTTGAATATAGTTCCCTTTGGGACGTCGACTCCACCGATGATCATGTGAATGACATGTTGAGGTTTTTTAGGTTCATTCTTCCTGTTTGCATCTCTTTCTCGGAAATGGTTCTTGGCCCGGTCGCTGAGAAATTCACGAAAATTCCCCTCGTTGAACAATCGGGCTACCTCCTCTATAAGCTGCCTGCAATCCTCGGTCCTATGCCCATGAGTACCATGATATTTGCACATCAATTTGGGGTTGCTCTGAGAAGGATCGGTCTGTATAGGCTTGGGCCATCTAGTATCTCTAATTTTGCCAATGGCTGAGACGTACCCGAGGCATCGATGGTGAAGTTGTACTCTAATAATCGGGGTGCCTCTGCCGGTCCCAGATGCCTATCAAACTCGGTTTTGTTCATGAGTCCCCGGGAACTTTTACCTCGATCTGCTCTTTGATCATTCCGAGGTATGTTACGCCTTGAAATGTTCCTTTGATCCTCGACGTATGATTGATATCTTTCCTTATTCGACCTTGACCCCCTGTCTGCATTTCTTGACTCCTTTGCTAGTAACCTGCTTGGATAAATTAAGCCCGAGGGGGCTCCCAACTGGTCATCCTAGAGCCTAATTTTTTATTAGTACCTGTTATGCACATCCGCCCAAGTCATGGCGGGATACTCGATCAAGTTCTGCTTCAGCTGCTTCGAAGCTATCGAACTTCGCTCATTTAGCCCCTGAGTGAAGGCTTGTACGGCCCAATCATCGGAGACTGGTGGTAACTCCATCCATTCTGACTGGAAGCGGGAGACAAATTCCCTCAGCATCTCATTCTCCCTTTGCTTTATTTTGAATACATCGGACTTCCTTGTTGTGACTTTTCTGACACCGGTATGTGCCTTTAAAAATAAGTCTGCCAACATGGCAAACGAATCAATAGAGTTCGGGGGTAAGTTATGGTACCAAATCATGGCACCCTTAGAAAGAGTTTCCCCAAACTTTTTTAGCAAAACAGACTCAATCTCATCGTCTTCCAGATCATTTCCTTTTATGCGACAAGTATATGTGGTGATGTGCTCGTTGGGATCAGTGGTCCCACTGTATTTTGGGATGTCTGGAATCCAAAACTTCTTCGGGATGGGCTTCGGAGCCGCACTTTGGGGGAATGGTTTGCTCACGAACTTCTTCGAGTCCAGTCCTTTCAAAATCGGAGGTGCTCCCGGTATTTGGTCGACCCTCGAGTTGTATCATTCCACCTTTTTATTATTGTACTCAATCCTTTTTTCTCTTGAATCGGTCCTCTTCGTGAGTTCCTCGAGCATTCTCATGACGGTGGGGTCAGTTCTCTAGCCGTTGTTGCTTGATCTCTCCGAGGTTGTCTGAACACGATGAGCGGTTTCTGGCCCAGCCATGCTCGGAGTCTTTTGCTGACTCTACGACTGGGTGATAGCAACTTGTTGTGCTTGCAACATCTCAAAAATCACTTGTAGACTAACTTCTCTTTCTCTTTGAACCTGTGTCCTTTGAGCGACAGGTTGATCCCCTTCGCGTACACTTCCTTCAATATCAGTCTCCAAATCAATGTTCACGGCAAAGTGCGAACCAACATCGACGGGGTTTGGCGCTGGTGCTACCCCAGGGTTTAGCGGTGGCACACCGGTCCCTGCAGCTGTTGCACTATTTTCTCCATAGGATCCGAGACCGTCATTTCCATGCACGGGTGCGTTTGCTGAGCTAGACATATCTTAGCCTGAAACAAAGAACTTTGACAAGAGAAAGTGTGAACACTGACGTGTGTATCAGAAAGCTAGCACTAAAATAATCACTATTATCCTTAGTCCCACGGTGGGCGCCAAACTGTTTACCTCGAAATATGTGAGTAACAATTAAAGGTGATTTGTGGTTTTAAAGATATGTGATTTATTTCAATATTAGTGAAGATACAAGTAATATTAGGTTTAAGTAAGAAGAATTGATGAACCAAACCAGTATTGTTAGAGCAACGGGGACCTCGAGCTCGATTATCTCAGGGTCCTCGAGGTGAGTTAAGAGCCAATAAAGTATGAACAATAAAGTAAAAACAATAAAGCTGAAGAAAAATTGTGTAACACAGTAAACGAGAAAAGCAAAGTAGAATGTTCTATTGCTATGAATCAGATGTCTTTTACAAAGATTGGGGTTCCCTTTATATAGAAGGGGAAAACCCTAATATGGTACATTTCCAATTATGGCAAAAAATTCTATTGGTACAGCTGTATAATAACCTAGTAGAGACTTGTACTATTTTGTACAAATCTTATCCCTTAATCTATACCCTGACCCACGTGTCCTTGAGAAATTCCCGCTCTTTCTTGAGTGTCACCAAAATTATACTATCCTCGTGGCAGATTATGGTGGGTCTCCGATTTGTTTCTCGAGGTGCACACATCCTGGCCAGGCTCGATTCTTACTCCGAGCTTCCGAACTCGAGCTCGGGGTATGATCAAGTCTTCGAAATTGAACTCTTCGATTTAGACCGTATACAAGGAACATATAGACCGTGATGGCGCTAATATTTCACTTGCTAGGCAAGACAATGTTAGAATGATTTTTCCATTCTTAACAGTTCAAATTAAATAATAATAAAGAAATCGAACTAACTGAAATAAATTCTGAAGTAAAGAGCGGAAAACACAACAACTGAAATCTCTAATACAGCCCGAATCCGGTGTCATAAGTGCACGAGCTACTAGAATATTACAAATAGAGTCTGAAAAAATACAACTATTTCAAATGAAATGAACAGTAAAAGAGGAAAGAGGACGGGGACTTCAAGGTCTGCAGACTTAGCAGATCAAGCTCAAGTCTCCGAATGTGATAATTCGAGCTAGTGCGCCTCGCATACAACTGGGATCAGTATCAAAATTTGCACAAGAAGAATAGAGTGTAGCATGAGTACAACCAACCCAATGTACTCCATAAGTGTCGAGACTAACCTCGACGAGGTAGTGACGAGGCTATGACAGGACACTCACGTAATTAAACCTGTACAAGCATAGATATGTATACCAAACGGCAACAAATAGAGATTTAATATATACAGTTAGGAGGGGACATGCAATAGGGGGACAAGATACGATAACTACAACAGGAATGGCAACACAAGGCAGTCAAATAAATTATCAACCAATAAAGACGGATAAACATACGGAATAAATATGACACGACATCACCCTTCGTTCTTTTACTCCCAGCCTTACCATGTAATGATGACGTAAGTAGAATGAAATGGCACGTCATCACCCTTCGTGATTTTACTCTCGATTTGCTCATGTAATAATAAATAATTGATATAGATGGCAAGGCATCACCCTTTGTGTTTTATATCTCTTCCTCACTATGTATTAATCAATAAATAAAATAATAAAATGGCACGACATCACCCTTCGTACTTTAATGCTCTCCCTTACCATGTCGTAGTGAATATAAAAAATTTCGGGAGATAAATAATGCAAAGGATGTACTTTACGTCAATAATGATTCCATGATACTAAACCTCAACTTCCAAAATACTCAACCATCACAATTAATCCATAATTATGGAGGAACGATCAAATAGGTAATAATCTAATCTAAACATGGATGTCATATATTAAGATGCAATAAATCACATAGAAACAAATTATACCGCATGCTTTAACCCAACAATAATGCATAAGTACTCGTCACCTCACATATACATTGTGTCAACACATTAAACACGTAGCAAAGAGGCAAACAAGTCATAATCCCTCAAGTCAAGGTTAACCACGACACTTACCTCACTCCGCAACCAATTCAAAGTTCAACTACGGCCTTGCCTTTTGAACAAGCGTCTGAACCAACCAAATCTAGAAAATTATCAACCAAGCGATTCAAAATAAGCATTAGAAATTACCCACGAAGGAAAGAGGTTCAATTTAGATCATTATTAAAAAGTCAACAAAAATCAACCTCCGGGCTCGCTTGGTCAAAACTCGAGGTTTGGACCAAAACTCGAACACTCATTCACCTCCCGAGCCCGATTATGTAATTCAATTCGAAATTTGACCTAAAATGGAGGTCTAAATTCAAATTTTATAAAAAAGAAATACCTAATTCTACCCGAATATCTAATTTTTACCATGGAAATCCTAGAGCTAAGGTTAAAAACTTATGGAATATAATGGGTAAATGAAAGAAAGTAGGTTAGAGTCACTTACCAGTGAATTGAGGAAGAAACTCTCTTGGAAAATATGCCTTTAGGGTGTTTAGGGTTAAGAATTTGAGAGAATGAGCTAAAATCTCGTCTATCTTAGCTTTTGACCTGCCGCAGATGTCGTAATTGCAAACTGGGGACACACTTCGTAAATGCAAACTTTGGCCCTCCGCAAATGCGATCTTTTGATCACAAATTTGATCCTTTGTGGACCCAGTCATTCTTTGCAAATGCGAGGAAGCGGTTCGCATATGCGAACCTGACAGGGATTTGAATGTTCGCAAATGCGAACATTGACCTTGCAATTGTGAGATCAGAGGCTGCACCAGAACCATATTTTCACCAGCTCTTTTTCTTAAGTCCAAACCACTCCGAAGAGAATCCAAAGCTCACCCGAGCCCTCAGGTCTCCAAACAAAACATGCATACAAATCTAAAAACATCATATGAACTCGCTCGCGCAATCAAAGTAACACCTAGAACTACGAATCGGACACCAAAATGGATGAAATTTTCTATGAAACTTAAGAACTTTAAATTTTTTAACCAGACGTCTGAATCACGTCAAATCACTTTTGTTTTGCATCAAACTTTGCAGAGTCATAAATATAGTAAAACCAAGTTCCGAAACCAAAATTCGGACCCGATAGCAACAAAGTCAAACTTCGATAAAAATAATTAATTCTTTAAACCTTTAAGCTTCTAGTTTTTAATAAATTGCGATGATTCAAGCTAGGGACTTTAGAATTTATTTCGGGTATATGCCAAAGACCCAAATCATGATACGGACCCATCGGGACCGTCAAAATACTGATCCGGGTCCGTTTGCTCAAAACATTGACCGAAGTCAACTCAAATGAGTTTTTAAGGCACGTTTCACATTTTTATCAAATTTCCACATAAAACCTTCCGGAAAAAGATACGGACTGCGCACACAAATTAAGGAAGGTTAAAAGGAGCTAATCAAGGTTTCAAAACATAGAATTTGAGGTTAAAATTGTAAATGACCTATCGGGTCATCACATTCTCCACCTCTAAAAGAAGCGTTCGCCCTTGAATGGACATAGAAAAGTACCTGGACTGGTGAAAAGGTGTGGATGTCTACTCCGCATGTCCAACTCAGAATCCCAGGTGGTTGTCTCGATCGGTTAACCTCTCCACTGCACTCGGACTGAAGGATAACTCTTAGAGCTCAATTATCGGACCTGCCAGGCTAGAATAGCCACCGACACCTCCTCATAAGTCAAATCCTTGTCTAATTTGACTGAGCTGAAATCTAACATATGGAACAGATCACCGTGATACTTTCGGAGCATGGACACATAGAATACTGGATGGACTGCTGATAAACTGCGTGGAAATGCGAGCTTGTAGGCCACCTCACCCATTCTCTCAAAAATCTCAAAGGGTCCGATACACATAGGGCTCAACTTGCCCTTCTTTCTGAACCTCATCACATCCTTCATGGGTGAAACCCGGAGCAACAACCTCTCTCCGACCATGAATGTAATATCACGAACTCTATGACCGACATAACTCTTCTGCCTAGACTAAGCGGTGCCAGGTCGATCCTGGATAATCTTGACCTTGTCTAAGGCATCCTGTACCAAATCTGTACCCAACAATCGAGCCTCCCCCAGCTCGAATCATCCAACTGCGAACGACACCGCCTCCCATATAATGCCTCATAGGGAGCCCTATGAATGCTCGACTAGTAGCTTTTGTTGTAGGCAAACTCCGCAAGTGGCAAGAACTGATTACAAGAACCCCCGAAGTCTATAACACAAGCCCGAAGCATATCCTCCAATATCTAAATAGTGCGCTCAGATTGTCCGTCCGTCTCGGGATGAAATGTTGTACTCAACTCAACATGCATGCCCAACTCACGTTGTCCGACCTTCTAGAAGTGCGAGGTGAACTGTGTACCTCGATCAGAAATGATAGACACGGGTACACTGTGAAGACAGATGATCTAGTGGATGTTGATCTCAGCCAGCCGCTCTGAAGAATAGTTAACTACCATTGGAATAAAATGTGCCGATTTGGTCAACCTGTCCATAATGACCCATACCGCGTCGAACTTCCTCTAAGTCAATGGGAGTCCAACAACAAAATCCATAGTGATACGCTCCCACTTTCACTCACGAGTCTCTAACTTCTGAAGCAAACCACCAGGTCTCTTATGCTCGTGCTTTACTTGCTGACAATTTAGACACTGAGCTATATGCAACTATATCCTTCTTCATCCTCCTTCACCAATAATGCTGCCGCAAGTCTTGATACATCTTGGCGGAACCTGAACGAATAGAATACCGGGAACTGTAGGCCTCCTCAAGGATCAACTCACGAAGCCCATCCACATTGGGCACGCAAATATGGCCCTGCATCCTCAAAACCTCTTCATCCCCATCCATAACCTGCTTGGCACCACCATGTCGCACCATGTCCTTAAGGACAAGGAAATGAGGATCATCATACTGCCGCTCTCTGATGTTCTCATACAAGGAAGACCGAGCGACTATGCAAGCTAGAACACGACTGGGCTCTGAAACATCTAACCTTATAAACTGAATGGCCAAAGCCTGAACATCTGCAGCAAGTGGCCTCTCACCACCTGGAATATACACAAGGCTGCCCATACTCACTGCCTTTCTACTCGAGGCATCATCCACCACATTGGCCTTTCCGGGGTGATACAAAATTGTGATATCATAATCTTTCAACAGTGCCAACCACCTCATCTGGCTCATATTGAGATCATTTTTCTTGAACAAATATTGTAAACTCCAATTATCTGTGAATACCTCGCACGACACACCATAAAGATAGTGCGTCCAAATCTTTAACACATGAACAATGGCTGCCAACTATAGGTCATGAACAAGGTAAATCTTCTCATGAACCTTCAACTGTCATGATGCGTATGCAAGCACCCTACCATCCTGCATCAACACTGCACCGTGTAAGATCTTTAACTGGTAGGCAACACCAACACTGGTGTCGTAGTCAAAGTAGTCTTGAGCTTCTGAAAGCTCAACTCACACTCATCCGAGAATCTGAACGGGGCACCCTTCTTGGTCAATCTATTCAATGGGCTGCTATGGATGAAAACCCCTCCACGAGCCAGCAATAATAACCAGCCAAACCTAGGAAGCTTTGGATCTGTATAGCTGAAGTAGGTCTAGGCCAGTTTTGAACTGCGTCAATCTTCTTAAGATCCACCTTGATGCCCTCTGCCGATACAACATGTCCCAAAAAGGCGACTGAGTCTAACTAAAACTCGAACTTTGAAAACTTGGCATATAACTGGCTATTCCTCAAAGTCTGAAGTACAATCTGAAGATGGGGCTCATGCTCCTCTCGACTGCGAGAATAGATCAAGATATCATCAATACATACGATCACAAAGGAATCAAAATAGGGTTTGGACACCCAATTCATCAAATCCATAAATGCAGATGGAGCATTTGTCAACCCAAATGACATCACTAGAAAGCCCATATTGAGTTTGAAAGGTTGTCTTAGGGACATCAGATGCCCTAATCTTCAATTGATGGAAGCCAGATCTCAAATCAATCTTCGAAAACACTTTGGCACCCTGAAGCTAATCAAATAAGTCATCAATCCTCGGCAACGGATACTTGTTCTTGATAGTGAATTTGTTCATTGTCGATAGTCTATACACATCCTTATCGATCCATCCTTCTTTTTCACGAACAACACGGGCACACCCCAGAGCGAAACACTAGGTCTAATGAAGCCCTTATAAAGCAGATCTTGCAACTGCTCCTTTAACTCCTTCAACTTCGGTGGGGCCATATGGTATGGCAGAATAGAAATAGGCTGAGTGCTCGGAGCCAAATCAATAAAGAAATCAATAACCCTATCGGTGCCATTCCCATGAGGTCTGTAGGAAATACCTATAGAAACTCGCGAACAACTAGTACTGAATCAATGGAGTGAACCTCCACACTAGTATCACGACATAGGTAAAATAAGATAAACACCCCTTCTCGACCATACGTCGATCATTCACATAAGAAATAACTCTGCTGCTAAAGTGGCCAGGAGTCCCCTTCCACTCTAATCGAGGCAACCCCAACATGTCTAAGGACTCTCTCTTGGCATGATAGTCCAATATAGCATGATAAGGTGACAGCCAATCCAAACCTAAGAAGACATCAAAATCTACCATATCAAAAAGTAGAAGGTCTACACTAGTCTCAAGACTCCAAATAGTAACCACACATAAGCGATAAACACGATCTACAACAATAAAATCTCCCATAGGCGGGGACACATACACAAGAGCAGTCAAAGAATCACGAGGCACAACCAGATAAAGCAAAATAGGATGACACATAGGAATAAGTAGATCCCGAATCAAATAGAACTGAAGTATCTCTATGGCAAACTAGAACAATGCCTATGATAACAACGTCAGATGACTTGGCCTCAGGCCTAGCTAGGAATGCATAGCATCAGGGATGGGCCCCATCACTATGAACTACATCTCTGGGACGGCCTCTAGTTGGCTGGCCTCCACCTCTAATGGCCTGACCTCCACCTCTAATGGCTTGACTTCCACCTCTGCCTTCCTCACCCCTGCCTCTAGCTGGCTAACGAGTGGTGGAGCAACCGGTTCCGGAAATCATAGCATAGTATCAGGGATGTACCCCACCACTCTGAACTACATCTCTAGGACGGCCTCTAGCTGGCTGGCCTCCACTCCAACGGCCTGACCTCTACCTCTAATGGCCTGACCTCCACCTCTAGCTGTCTAACCCCTACCTCTAGCTGGTTGAGCGAGTGGTGGAGCAACCGGTGCCGGAATCATAGCACGAGAACCCTACTACTGCATGCTACCCAATGATCTATGGCAAAATCTAGCAATGTGCCTTGGATCACCACAAGTATAACAAGACCTCGACTGTTATGACTGTTGACCCTGGAACTGGCCCTGAGGACCTGGATAATCACTCTGATAGCTCTAGATTGGAGGTGCGCTGATAGGAGCTGGTGGTTCACTGTAGGCTGGTTGTCCAAAATGAGGCATATAAGGACCACGCCTCCATGAAGCACTGTGAGATACTTAAAGAGCTGAATGAAATGGCCTGGGAGGATGGACTCTACTAAAAGCACCCTTGCCTTCAGATAAGGCATCGCTGAAAATACCGGAATGACAGGGCCTCTTATCTGACACCGGCCCCTCTCCTAAATACAAACCAAATCGATACGTCTGCCAATATCAACGATCATCTGGAAGGTAATATCACTCCCTGTCTCCTTGGCCATCTGAAGCCTGAGAGTGTAAGTGAGACCATCAATAAATCTCCTCACTCGCTCCTTTTCAATAGGAAGCAAGATAGTGGCATGGCGAGCTAAGTCCACAAATCGGATCTCGTAATGGGTGACAATCATACCACCCTGCTGAAGCCTCTCAAACTACCTACAATACTTCTCTCTCAAGGTTAATGTGATGAAATTCTCTAGGAATAGCTGTGGGAACTGATCCCAAGTAAGTGCAGGAGACCCAGCTGGTCTATTCAACATATAATCTCTCCACCATCTCCGGGTGGAACCAGTCATTTGAAAGGCTACAAAATTGACCCTATTGGACTCGACTATACCCATGTTCCACAGCACCTCGTGGCAACACTCTAGAAAATCATGTGGGTCCTTAGATGGTGCACCACTAAAATGAATAGGAAAGAGTTTGGTGAATTTATTCAACCTCAACATAACCTCAGAAGATAAAGCGGGTCTAGCCTGTGCCGCAACAACCGGCTGAACTGCCCCAATAGGTGGGGCTGCATGAGTCTGAAACTGTGAAGCCACCTGCTCTGGAGTGAAAGTAGCGGGAGTCTGTGCTCCTCCCCCAGCCTGAGAGATGATTGGTGCCATTGGAAGGTACCGGTCTGGGCCACACTCCCCATAAGGCCCACCAAATGGACTAGAGGGTCCTGAAGCACTAGAGTGGCTATGAACCCCTCCGGGACCTGAGCTGGCCCAAGAGGTACAGTCTGAGCTGGAACCTTCTCATCAAAATCTACCTGAGGCTCTACTACTGGTGGCGTTGCTCGAGCCTTAGGTTGAGCTCTGCCTCTGCCTCTGCCTCGGCCTTTGCCACTACCTCAGCCTCGACCTCTGCCCCTAGTCATAGCTGCCATAGGGGGCTTCGGATCCTTCCCAACGATATATGCAGTGTGTGTTCTCTCCATCTACGAGAGAACAAGAATAGAAGGGTTCAGTCATCAATGATAGAATAAAATTTCACGATACAGTAAGAAAGATGTCACATTTTGTTCCTAAACTCCATAGCCTCTGGAAAATAAGTGCAGACGTCCTCGTACTGATCCTCCAGACTCTACTAAGACTGCTCGTGACTCGTGAGACCTAAGCAACCTAGTGCTTTGACACCAACTTCTCACGATCCAGAAATCCCACCCTCGGGACCGTGATGGTGCCTAATATTTTACTTGCTAGGCAAGCCAATGTTAGAATAAGTTATCCATTCTTAACAGTTCAAATTAAATAATAATAAAGAAACTGAAATAACTTAAATAAATTCTGAAGTAAAGAGCGGAAAACATAACAACTGATATCTCTAATACAGCCCAAAAATGGTGTCATAATTGCACGAGCTACTAGAATACTACAAAAATAGAATCTGAAACAAATACAATTGTTCCGAATGAAATGAACAGTTAGAAAAGAATGAAGACGAGAACTTCAAAGTCTGCGGACGTCAGCAGATCTACCTCAAGTCTCCAAGTGTGATAATTCGAGCTAGTGCGCCTCACGTACAGCTGGGATCAGTACCAAAATCTGCACAAGAAGTGCAGAGTGTAGTATAAGTACAACCGTGCAAATGTACTCCTTTAGTGTCGAGCCTAACCTTGACGAGGTGGTGCCGAGGCTATGACAGGCACTCACGTATTTAAACATGTACAAACATAGATATGTGCAGCAACAAATAGAGATTTAATATGTACAGTTGGGAAGGTACATGCAATAGGAGGACAAGATACAATAACTATAACAGGAATGACAACACAAGGAAGTCAAATAAATCATCAACCAATATAGACGGATAAACATACAAAATAAAGATGGATCGGCATCCACCTTCATGCTTTTACTCTCAACCTTACCATGTAATGTAATGATGACATAAGTAGAATGAAATGGCACGGCATCACCCTTTGTTCTTTAGCACTCTCCCTTACCATGTAGTAATGAATATAACAAAAATTCGGGAGATAAAAAATGCAAAAGATGTACTTTACGCCAATAATCATTCCAAGATACCAAACCTCAACTTTCAAAATACTCAACCATCACAATTAATCCATAATTATGGAGGGGGATCATTATGTCAAAGATAAGAATGGGCACGAATATCAGCTTCGTCCACTTATCTATGTCAAGTTCAAAGTTGGAGAGGAGACTCCAATGGCCATGGCATGGATATCTTTCCCAGGTCTGTTACCTGCTTATTTTGTGAAAGAATTTCTGTTTTTTCTTGCTTCAGCTGTTGGGAAACCAATTCAGCTTGATATGGCTACAATCAACAAGACTTGGCCTAGTTGTGCAAGGGTTAAAATACTAGTCGATTTATTAGTTGAACATCCCAACAAGGTGAGAATGGATATGGTAAACGAATCATCTGGAGATATAAGGACTTAATGGTTTAATATTAAGTATGATATGATGCCTAAATATTGTAAGGAATGTAGGCTACAAGGACATGATGATTTTGAATACTGGAGATCGCATCCAGAATTAATGGTACATGATGTTGGGAAGCAGGATACAGGTGACAAGGTTAGAGGTAATGAGCAGCATAAGGAGCCTTTGATGATATTATCCAGTGGTAAGGTTGTTGGAAATATTGGAGAACAATGGAAAGAGGTAAGGGATAATCGTGTGAAGAATGGTGCTAAGCAAACTGTGGTGCAAGGTCAAATTGGTAAGGAGATTTTTCAAGTAGATCCTAACAATGTGCAGCAGGTTCAGAATGTTGAAGATGTTCATCATACTAATGAGGTATCAGGTAGGGAAATTGTTCCAGCTACTGCACATGGACAGCAAGGCAATGCTAACACAAGTGTGGAAATTGTTCTAGCAGCTAGTCATGATCAGCAGATTCATATTAATAGTGGAAGGGAAATTGTTCCAGTTGGTGCAGGGACTAATCGGCAAATTCATGTTGCTAATAAGTTTGCAGCACTAGAGGATCAGGATGGTGAAGATGATGAAAATAACCAGCTGGTGGTGATTGAAGAAAGTACTGAAGTAAGAAGTCCTACTCCAACCGGGGTTTTAAATCCTAAGGCAGCTGAATTTTCCCCCAAGTCAACTGGCATTGGGAGTGCATCCAAGAAAGGAAAAACTTCAAAACATAATGGGAATGATAGTGCATTAGCCGAAGGTGTCCAGAAACAAAAAGAATCTACAGCAGCATTGGTGAATAGAACTTTTGCAGGGAACATTGTTGCAACTAACCAATCATGCCAGGAAATTCCATCTCAGGCAACAGAAGTTGATGCAACAATTAAAGGGTCCAATGTTAATGAAAGACTACAACTTAGTGTAGAGAAGTTATGGAGTGCTCAAGCTGAAGAGGATTCAGAGGAAGGTGAATTACCTAAGGGTGCCAGTGGTGAGGAAAAATCATCAGATGAGGAAAAAGAGGAAGAGGAACAAAGTGTTAATGGCAAGGCCAACAAAGAACAAAGCAAGACAGATGACAAAGGTGGAAAAACAAATGAAGTTATAGCTGATCAAAGTGAAGCTGCAGTTGTGGTCTATCAACAAATGAATACAATAACAGGAAATCAACCTATGCAAAAACTCACCAGTCCTAGTCCTAGTAGAGTGTTACCTCCAGCTAAGCCTAATATAGGTGGTGGAATGCCTGTTGCAGAAGCTATAATCCCATAGGAGAATATGACTAAGGCAGTAGGTGAAAGGAATAGTGGACCTGAGAAGGTTAATGTGGATGTCACTGGTAATACTGATGTGAATGCACTGCAACCATCAGATGTTGAGGAGCATATTGTAATTAACAAAAGCTTGATCCAGGATTCAACAAAGAATCAAATCGCAGATCCATTGGACAACATGGGTAATGAAGATAACATAGAGGGAAAGGGAAGAGATTTGGATGCTGAAACTACTTGCCAAAACTTCAGACAGATTGCAAGATAAGGAGACCTATCACCTAGACATTTGGATAGGGGGCAATTAGCTGGAAGAGGAAAGAAGAAACAACCAAAAGACAGCAATCAAAGTGTAGTTCCTGGGGTTCAAACAAGAAGGACCCTATCTAAATCTCATAATTAATGATGAATGCCATCATCTGAAATGTGAGAACACTGAAGACAATGCTAGCCTTTGAGAGGCTTATCACTATGCAAAGACAACACCATTTTCAATTTATAGGAATCATGGAACCAAAGCAAAAGAAGAAGAAACTGGAAAGATATAGGAGGAGAATTGGAATGTTGCAGGCTTTTTCAAATGTATCTAACAAAATCTAGGTGTTGACATTAAAGCTCACAAACCTGGATACTCAACTTTCATTTATGGTCATATTTGTATAAGCAAAATGTGACTCCATTGAGCGTATAGAACTGTGGGACAGCTTATATAATTTGGCCAGTGACATGTCCTTACCTTGGCTTGTGGGGGGGGGAGGGGACTTTAATGTTATATGGGATGAGGAGAAGAAGTTTGGAGGACTTCCTGTGTCTCTGAATGAGATCAATGACTTTAGGCACTACATTAACACTTGTAACCTCAGTGATTTGGGGTTCAACGGTAGTATGTATACATGGTGAAATGGGAGAGGTGAAGCTGATTGTATATTTAAAAGGTTGGATAGATGTCTGGGCAATTTGGAGTTGCAACAAGTATGGCCTAGCATAGAGGTAACTCACATGTCCAAAATTGGTTCTGATCATAGTCCCATGATGTTGAAATTTAATCCTGATGTTGCTCCAATCAAGAAAGCTTTTAAGTTTCTGAATTTTTGGTGTAAGCACTCAATCTTCAAGGCTATGGTATTGCAAAACTGGAAGGTAGACTTCGTAGGTGATCCATTTTTCGTGTTCAATCACAAGCTTAAAAAACTGAAGAAAGCATTATCAACATGGAGTAGGGCTACATATGGTGATATTTTCCAGAGAATTGCTAGTCTTGAGGAAGTGGTTCTATTTCATGAAACTCAACTTGAGAGGTCTCCTACGCATCAAAATAGAGAAAGGTTACAGAAAGTTCAAGCAGAACTGATTAGATTTCTTGCATTGGAGGAAGAATTTTGGAAGCAGAAGGCTGGGATGTTATGGTTCCAAGATGGTGATAGGAATACAAAATAATTTCATTCGCAAGTCAATGGTAGAAGAACAAGATTAGAACTGAAAAGAGTGTAGAATTCTAATGGTAATTGGCTAGAAGACAGTAATGATATGGCAGATGAAGCAGTAAGATTTTTCCAAGCTCAGTTTCATGAAGAAACATTTCCTACATCTTTTGATATTCTTGATCATTTACCTACACTGGTGGATACTGCCCAGAACTTGGAATTAGTTCAACAACCTACTAAAGAGGAAATAAGGCATGCAGTATTTGGATTAAATGGTGAAAGTGCAGGGGGTCCAGATGGCTTTACTGGATGCTTTTTTCATGCTTGTTGGGATATAATTGTGATGATATTGTTGACATGGTCAAGGCCTTCTTTAATGGACATGAACTTCTCAGATATGTGACTCATACTAATCTGGGTTATTACCAAAGAAGAAAGAAGTGATAACTTTTTCAAATATGCGACCTATTTTACTAATTTTGTTAATAAGATCTTTTCTAGAGTTGTACATGAAAGGCTAGCTGTGTTGCTTCCAAACCTCATATCTGAAGAGCAAGCTGGCTTTGTAAAAGGCAGGAGTATTGTAGAGAATGTTCTTTTAACTCAAGAGATCATCACAGATATTAGATTGAGAACCAAAGTTGGGCCAAATGTTGCTATCAAATTGGATATGGCTAAGGCATATGATCGACTGTCATAGTTGTTCCTAACCAAGGTGTTGAGGAACATGGGCTTTGGGGAAAGATTTATTGGTTTGGTATATGGAATTGTTTCAAACCACTGGTATTCTGTATTACTAAATGGGAAGCCTCATGGGTTCTTTAAATCAACAAAAGGGGTAAAACAAGGTGATCCAATATCACCTACATTATTCATGTTGGCTGCAGAAGCATTGTCAAGAGGGCTGAATTCATTGCATAGAAACCTATACTTCTGTGGCTTTGGATTGCCCAAGTGGAGTCCAAAGATTAATCATCTTGCATACGCGGATGATACCATCATATTTTCTTCCTCTGATGCAACATCTCTGAGATTGATCATGGAGGTTTTAGCAGGGTATGAGTCTGCTTCAGGGCAGCTTATTAACAAGAGCAAGTCTGCCATATATCTACATCATTCAGCAGGGGAAGAGGTGGTGGATAAGGTGTAAATAATAACAGGTATTGCCAAACAGGAATTCCCATTTACTTACCTTGGTTGTCCTATCTTCTATGCTAGGAGAAGGATGGACTATTATCAAGGTCTCGTGACTAAGGTAATGGATAAGCTATAGGATTGGAAAGGTAAGATGTTATCTATAGGAGGAAGGGTTGTTCTTATCTCTCATGTTCTTCAGAGCATGCCAATACATCTTCTGTCCTCAGTTAATTCTCCACCTTATGTGATTAACAAACTGCATAAAATATTTGCTCAGTTCTTTTAGAGCAATACAGTAGGAGTAGCAAATAGGAATTGAGCTTCATGGAGTACTTTATGTCTGCCTTGTGAGGAAGGGGGTGTTCGCTTTAGATCCTTACATGATGTCTCCACATCTTTGTTTTGTAAGTTATGGTGGAACTTTAGAACAAAACCTAGCTTATGGAGTTCTTTTATGAGTCAAAAATATTGAAAGAAGTTGAATCCTATTGTCCCTTAGAGAGATGGATCTCATGTGTGGATAAAGATGTTGGAGTGTAGGAATCTCATTGAGCATCAAATTTTATGGAAGCCTAAGATGGGATCTTCATTATTTTAGTTTGAAAACTGGATAGGATTGGGTGCACTCTATTTTGTTACTCCTCCTGACTTTGTGTGTGATGAATCCATACAGAACATATATGATGTGGTGATCAATGATCAATGGGATGAGGAGAAGATTAGGGAGATACTACCAGAAGACTTAGCAAATCACATTCTGATGCATATGAAATCACCAGTCGTGCATGATGTGCTAGATAAGCCTTTTTGGATGCTGGAACCAAGGGGAGAATTCAGTGTGAAATCAGCTTGGGAATATTTGAGGAGAATAATGAGCCTTGCAATGCATACAGGAAGATTTGGGTGAAGGGAATGCCTTTCAAAATTCCATTCTTCATGTAGAAACTATGGAGGAATAAACTGCCTTTGGATGATTTTTCGGAAGAATAGGGTACCTAATGGCTTCTAAATGTTGGTGCTGTGTTGATCCAAAGGAGGAGACAATGCAGCATCTTTTCTTCACATCATATGCAGCTGCTAAAGTATGGAAATATTTTCTAGGCCATGCAGGTATTAATGTGGAAGGGATCACATTCCAACAGGCTGTAACAAAATGTTGGACTGCAGATGTGATTCCCAGATTGCAGCCTATATTGCAAGCATTACCAGCTGTTATTGTATGGGAGCTTTAGAAGAGAAGGAATAGTTATAAACATGGGGATCCTATGACTGTTAACAGAGTCATTTATCAGGTGTCTACACTATGCAATCCTTAATCCAATACAGAAAACCAGCACTTCAAAGGGTACCACATAAGTGGCCAGACATGTTGAATATGATGGAGTCTTACTTGCCTAAATTGAAGTATACTAAGGTGATGTGGGAATGTCCAAGCCCAGGATGGATCAAGGTAAATACAGATGGGGCTTCTAGGGGAAATCCTGGAAGGAGCTCAATTGGGTGTGTATTAAGGAATGAGGAAGGTGAGGTAGTATATGGATATGGAAAAAAGGTGCAGGAAAGGACAAATACTGAAGCTGAAGTAGAGGCAATCTTGGAAGCAATGAGGTTCTGTGTTGAAAATGACTATGTGCTTATTGAACTACACACTAATTCCATGATGCTTAAGAATGTATTAGCTGGAGAATGGAAAGTTCCATGGACCATATATACGCAGGTGGAGGAGACTAAGGAACTGATGGCAAAAATTAATGTTACTGTGGTGCACACACTTAGAGAGAGGAATAGTTTGGCTGATCATTTAGCTAACTATGCTTTGGATGTTGGACCTATTGTGGCACATAGCTTGTGGAATTAGACATACAAGGGAGAAAAATAGTGAATAATGACAAGTTGCAATGTCCTTATCTACGAGTAAAAGTTAAGTAACAAAGAGGACTTGCATACTGCAGGCACCTGTCTTAGTTTGGCATACTGATATCAAGCAGGGGGAGAAGAAGATGGAATGTTCAATTGTTAAGGAATTGTAGTTGTTGAAGCTGGGAAGTAATCTGGATACAGGAGACAATATGGGCTATTGTGATCAAGTCCTTAGAGAGGAGATCAAAATCCACAGCTTTTTCACTAACAATGTTTTCTATTTTGCAGGAAAAGATAGTGTGTCCATGCCTCATCAACTGATCAACCTTCCATGGGTGGTATTAGCATTATGTGCTCATTCCCAGGATGATGTATCAGTGATGAGCACAAGCATGGAAGCGAGGAGGAGTTTCAGTAGCCAAAGGTTAATCAATTGCTACTGGAACTATCATTATAAGAGGTTGCCCAGAACATTCTATAATGCAGCATCAATTGAACCATCGAGGAGGTAGGACAGTCTGGAGATCACAAAGACAAAGGATGGGTGGTGGAATACACAAATACATCCAACTCTTTGGGCATCACATACAGGGAGTCAGGCAATGAGAATTGCATGAATGCATAATACTACAGATCATCAGAACCAAATCCTTTGAGAGGAGGCCATGATGATTAGTTGTTATTCTAACCTTGTGTTCTTTTTTTTGCAGGGAAAGATATTGTAACCATGACCTCCTATTTGCTGCTAATTCAATGGGTGGTACTAGCACATGTTTCTCATTCCCTTGAAGGAGTAACAATAGTAGGCACAAGCAGAGGAGTATGCATATTTCTGCCCAGAAATCTGAGTATCACACTTGACCTGGGATTTTGGAACTCAATTATGGGAGCTGTGGATGCATTTAGTAATAAAGCACTAGCAAGCCTTGACTATATCTCAGGAAAGGTGTCAAGCAATAGTCAACACAGAGGAAAGCTGGAGATCACACGAGTAACTGCTACATCAGGGCAAATGCAAGCAAATCCTGCCCAGAATTTTGGTCATTATCATACTGGACAGGGACTTTTGGCAATCAAAATTGGGGGAAAAGGCTGCAGTGTGGACCTACACCCAACTTCATATATACAATGGGACATACCAAGAATGGTGCCAACCTCTAGGAACAACAGATGACAGATTCAGGACACGAGATTTTCTTCACAAAAACTGTATACTCATACATGCACATAAGTGCTGTAGTTTTTTATCAATGATAGATGCAGTTTGGAATGGCTCAGATCAGGATACAGAATATTCACAAGTGGTACATGATTGGGATTATGATCAAAGACATTGCAGAACAAGATTTTCAAAAGCTTTCAATAGGGAAGACATTTCATGGCTAGTTTTTCTATATCATTTGCTTTATCTTATTAGTTTATATAATGTGATATCAATGTTGAGTTCATTGCTCCATATTGATAATAGGAGTTATGTAATCGTCAAAGTTTATTTCTTTCATCGCGTAAGACCTCCTGACATTGTTGTTTTATTTTAATTTGTATATAAATAAAAATTAGCCCTAGGCATACTGCCTAGAGATTTATTTTTAAAAAAAATCTAACATAGAAATCCTAGATTTAAGGTTGAAATCTTATGAAATATAATGGGTAATTGAAAGAAAGTAGGTTAGAGTCACTTACCAATGAATTGAGGAATCAAAAGCTCTTGGAAAACTCGCCGTTAGGGTGTTAGGGTTGAGAATTTGAGAGAATGAGCTGCAATCCCATCTATCTCACCTTTTGATCAGGCGCAGATGTCGCAATTGTGACCTTGGGTTCGTAATTCTGAACCCCGCAAATGCTATACATACTCCGCAAATGCGAAGAAGCTCCATCTCTGTTATCATCGCAGTTGTGATGATTTGTTCGCAAATGCAAACTTTGGCCCTCCGCGAATGCGACATTTTGATCGCAAATACGATCTCTGCTAACCCGGTCATTCTTCGCAAATGCGATGAAGTGGTTCGCTAACCCAGTCATTCTTCGCAATTGCGATATCAGAGGCTGCACAGAACCCGATTTTCACCAGCTATTTTTCTTAAGTCTAAACCATTCGGAAGCCAATCCGAAACTCACCCGAGCTATTGGGGCTCCAAACCAAACATGCACACAAGTCCAAAAATGTCATACACTCACTCGCGCAATCAAAACACCAAAATAACACCTAGAAGTACGAATCAGACACCAAAACGAATGAAATTTTCTATGAAACTTAAGAACTTTCAAATTTTCAATCGGAAGTCTGAATCACGTGAAATCACTTTCGTTTTGCATCAAATTTTCCGGACAAATCATAAATACAGTAACGAACCTAAACCAAGTTCTGGAACCAAAATCCGGACTCGGTAGCAATAAAGTCAAACTTCGGTCAAACTTATTAATTCTTTTAAGCTTCTACTTTTCAATAAATTGGGATAATTCGAGTTAGGGACTTTCGAATTCGATTCCGGGCATATGTCCAAGTCCCAAATCATAATACGGACCCAACGGGATCGTCAAATCACTAATCCGGATTTGTTTGCTCAAAACATTGACCGAAATCAACTCAAATAAGTTTTTAAGGCATGATTTCACATTTTTATCAAATTTCCACAAAAAAACCCTTCCAAAAGAAGACACGGACTGCAAACGCAAATCGAAAAAGATTAAACGGAGCTAATCAAGATTTCAATACATAAAATTTAAGAATAAAATTATAAATGACCTATCGGGTCATCACATCAGGAGGTTACCGACAAGCGAAAGATATGCCGAAAGAGCATATGCTTTTATTTGAAACAAAAGCATTAGTCGATCCATTTTAGGGTCAATTAATTAATATGTATAAATAATTTATTTTGAACCTAATAAATTGTCGTGTCCTAAAATCTAGAACTCATCTATATTATTATAAAAGCATGAATACAATGTTGGTTTACCAAAATAGACTTAAAATATTTCTTCTATTAAACAACTAATATAGGATGTAACTGTAATATTGGACTGAAACCTTTTTCTATTGGGAGTCAATTCCTTCCCTTAAACAACGAGTAATTAAAACTTTAAAGCAATTAGTAAATGAGTGAGAATCAAACGGTGATAAAACAAACTACTTTTGCATTATATATATACCCTATCACACCAAAATTATTTATCGGCTAGGTTCACCAAATTACTCTTTTTTTAAATAAAAAAATAAGTTCAATTAAATTCGCTTTGCCAAAAGTACTATATATTATTATCCTCATATAGTATATTAGCAGTGATTTTCTTTGTTAGGGTCTATTTGAACAATTAGTTTGACATTATGTAATAAAAACAATGCAGTTATATGAACTTTTACTAATTTTGGGTAGTAATAATAATAGTTATTAGGGTAAAAAAAATATTACCAAATAGTAACAAAATCTTTTACTTATCACGGAGGATATATATACGTGCCTAAACATACTTGGCTAACTTTATTTTTTGAAATTGAGGTAGTCAATGACTCCTTCCTACTCATTATCACGTGAAATGATTTTAATTAAGTATTTTTTTTTTGAAGGGAAGTAACTGTTATTTTGTATTTTAGAAAATCAACAAGTTATAAAAGAAAGAAAAAAGTTTTTCGATCCCCCAATTATATTTATTTGTTCAATTAATTATCTAAATAATACATGCACAAGTAAGTAATTTCAGTTGGCTTAAGTATTTATATATTGCCGTGTGTTTTCACTTTCAGACGTTTGACATCAAAATGTTTAACTTCAATAGAAACTTAATTATAAAACTGAGATCAAGATAACATAGGAATGCAACTACGTTTAATATAATTTTACGTTATTGTTCATTTATTACGATTAATTTTTTTTCGCTATCTTTTTATTGGGTATAATAATTAGTTATCTTACAAAATCAACAGCATACACCCAACACATTAAATGATGATGTAGGAAATAATATTGATGTTTAATTTAAAAACTTAGCAAGGCAATAACAAAATGTCACACAACTATTTGGGTCGCAACGCATGTATTTGTATATGACTTTAAATCTATATTTATCTATATCTATCTACATCTATATCTATATCTATATCTATATCTATATTGTTACGAAAGTATGAATACAATGTCGGTTTACAAAAATAACCTTATAATATTAAGCATAATAACTCACAATAAAAGGACATAACCGAAATTCTAGACATTAGCCTTGTAATCTTGTTAGTTTTAGGACATAATACTACACGTTAGAAATCCTATAGTATAATTACTTTCGAGCATAGACACGTTAAAAAATTCTATTACTAAAACATACTATAATATCCTATTACTAATTTAATTTGAGAACGTAATATATTGTCCAAATCCATTTAGAAAAAGAAGAGCCTAATTATTATAAAGGATATAACTAAAATAACCTATTTTTTTGGACTACAAGATCTTCTATGTTAATTTTTTTAATATTTAAGATTTTAAAATTAATAAAAAAATTCTATTAAATTCTTATTAAAAATATGAGGCAAGTTTAATAAAATCAATTTCATAAGAATCCTCCATATTGGTAGTACATTAACACTCCATAATATCCAATACCAAAAAAAGTAATATTAAATGAGTTGCATATAGCATTGAAATTGAGAAAAAAATATATACCCATAATATATTTGTATATTATATTTGAACAGTTTTCCTACTCAAATAATATATTTTTAATTAATTTTTCGTATCAACAACTAAGAGAATATCTAAGAATATAAATGTGTGAAAAAGAGAAAGAAAAATAATTGGTAAGAGTCAATATTACTAATGATTTTGCAAACGTAAAGATCTAAAAGTGGAATGTCGGATCGATTTTTTTACTCCTTGAAAATAATATATGGAGGATAAAATTATAATTAAGATTAAATCTTTAACTAATAGTAAGAATCTAAATCAACATAAAATAAATTATTTTTTATGTTAAGACCAAACAATAAAATCTTTCAATTAATTATTTAGCAAGAGAATCCAATTCGATTATTTTTTAAATTCATCATATGAGTACAATTATTTTTCAAATTAAAAGAAATCTTAGGGTACATAAATTTATTCCATAAAAAGAGCGTTATAGATTAAAAAAATTAGAACATAAAATAAAAAAGGTTAGTATAATATTAAGAATCGAACGACCATACAATTGTCTGTTGAAGCACAATCAAAGCTAAATCCTGAACAAGAATAACCTTTCAAGGCTATATTATAAATATTCGACTCTGGTATAGCGGTATTATCCTTTGTAGATGCCTCCGGCGGAATCGAAATAATACTTCTATTTCACGCATTACTTGCAAATGTAAAATCAAGAGGCGTGATATTGTTAACAATAATAAGAAATAGTGTACCAGCAATAATTTTATTATGAGGCACTCACTTTAGATTTGATATACCTCTTCAAACAACTTAAATAACCATAAAAATATATCAAAGCAGAGAAATATTGTTAAATTTATAAGGAAAGCAAAATTGGTAAATGGAATGAAGCGCTTATGGCCAAGTGTCAACATATCGAAACATTTGCCGGAGTTCTGGAGATATATTGAGTATCAATGAATCGTTTGGTGAAAAATTAATGATTTGGAAGGTGATTTCTGTAAAGTATTACCAATAGTTTCAAAATCGAAGAAAGCAGAGATTGTAAAAACTAGCTTGCCAAAATTATACTTATGGCCTCAAATGAAAAAAAAAATCATCTGACAAGAAATATAAAGTAAGAACATATCCAATATTCAGTGACTTCTTGCTTCGTATTGGAAACGAAGAAGAGTATCTAATAAAAGATGATTTCGTAATAATAGTGCATTTAATAAGAGGAATATTTCTATCATTATATTAAAATGTTATTTGTGCAAATTGCATGATAGAAATTAAAAATCTATCTTAGCTAGCAGAAATGAATATATTGATCAACTAAAATGGCCTTCTACCACATAGGTTTGTTGTCAAGTTTATTAATTCTTACGTACATATGTTAGTGTCATCATATATATAATATACTAAGTTAAAATTGATCTTCCATTGCATATATATTGATTTTGAAAAAAAAATATGTACGTCATGCTACTGAAAAACTTAGATCCCCCGAATAGCTTATGAAATAGCACATAAATGGTATATGGAAGTTTTGACAATAACTTCATACATGGAAAAATTATGATACAGGTCAATGTACTTCTAAGTATATTTTTATCCCTGAATTCAACTTTCATCTTCCGAAACTAAAGAATATCCTTTTAAATTTGTGTGAAAATAATTTTAGCTATGCTTATATTTTGCAATTATAATAAATACACAAGGACAAAACATCCTCAATATTAGACTATTTATCGCAATATGTTTTCTTGCATGTACAACTATATGTTGCACTTTCAAGAGGAATATCAATATCGACAACAAGAGTTCTGGTTATGGCAGAGCAACCAAAGCATTAGAAGGAAACATACACAAAAAAACATTAGCTACAAAGAAGTGTTCGGTACGATACCCTCACATCAAATGCTTTTAAAGTATAATACGTTATTATCTAACTAACATGACTAAATTGATCATTTGTGTAAATTCTAATGATGTCCTTTCATTTTGAAATCACGTATTATGATAAGGTAATAATATTTTCCGGTTGTTGGATGATTTAAATGTTTAAACCATCACGTGCCATTATTAACGTGCAACGCACGTTCATAGATACTAGTATACTTAAAATCATGGAGCCCTCTCGGTGCCCAGTCATTGCCCCGAATTCGGCTCGTGACAGAGTGTGCTCCTTAATATAGGAAACAAGTTAAATAAAAATTAACGCACTCTTACTAAAAATGATAAAGATGGAAAAACACGCATGCTAAATAGTAAAATAACTTTCTTTTTCAATATATTTGTATTAGGATACAATAATCTTAGGACAGATTGCAATTGGAATTGGGATGATCAGTTGAACAATCTTGAATTACAAAAGATTCATCACTGGGAGAGGGAGGGAAGAAATTGGTGCAGCGTTGGCACAAGCAGGTATTATGGAGGCAAATATTAACAGCATCATCTCCGCAGTTCAGATGGCAATCTCCAGGTTGCTGGCAAGGTTGTTCTGGAGCTGCATTGCCTGTAACTCATATTCATTAGACATAATGAACAAGTGAATGTAGTAACAAGTTCAACATGTTTGTATAAGGATTTATAAATTAATTGAGAGAATTTTCTTGACTAATACAATTCTTGCTTACCTTTCCAAATGAGCAAGAGGGTGAAGAACATGACCACTTTTAAGGAAACCATATTCATCTTCTTTAGAAAATACTTTGGTGACTATATGATAATTCTTCCTATTGATAAATCACCATCATCACAACTATTATATTTATAGGGAAGTGAAGTCAATCCAATATGGTAGGTTCTTAAATGTATAATCTATTGCAATGAATATTATATATCAATCACTCGGCCTTTTCGCTATAAAAGGAAGGTGGTTAAATAGTTTTATATGGTGGAAAATTTTTCATTATTCCAAGGAATCAAAAGAATAGATTATTCTTTTGCTTCTTTTTTTATTTAATTACTTATTTATTTACTATTTTATTTATTCACTTACTTATTTACTTACGATTATTTTTGTGTTTTTGAATATGGTTCTTGCTTGAGACGAAAAGCTTTTTATCACTTTATATATGCATTTATCTACCAAATGTACATATGTAAAAAAAATGTCACGTAAATTAAATACAAATTTGAATAGTCTAATGATTCGAATTCTTGAAAATTATGAAATTGTACAAAAAACAAGCCAATGTCGCATTTTAGACGTTCCAAAATGGACACGAATGGCAAACACAGTTACAAGATATTTGTTGCTGGTAGGAAGTAGTTGGTATACCGTAAAAATAGTGTCAGACAATACAATTATAAAAAATTACAATATTTAAGTGAAAATTAATCGAATGAATGAATTAATATTAATCATTTGGGATGAAAAGCTAATTCTCAATTATTTCATGGTAACAAAAAATTTAAGTGAAAATCTTTACTAAAAAGAAGACAGAATTTAAATTATGGTACTTAATTTATACGGGTAGTACATTATTTGTCCTTGGTTTATTAAACGTACATTTTTACTAGTTACTCTATTGAGTTTGTGCATCTTTTATCCTCCTTTTTTTCTGAACGTGCACATGATACCGAGACTTTCTAATTTATAGTATTTGGGCAGCATATTACTCAGAAAAATTATGTGCTTTTATTTTTCAGTAGGATAATTTATCAAAGCAAGTATGTTACGTTCTCTTGTGAAACCTTGACTAGTGATGCGCAATTCACATTATTACGGTAGGAAAAAAAATTAACCCGTCCATCCATTCGCTTAAACTAAACTTAATCGACAGATTTATAAAATATGTATAATACATGTATGATATGTATATAACCTTATAAAATCAATGTATAATCTAATTATACCGGATAGGAAAAGTAAATAGTCAATTTGGCTAGCAATTTATGTAAAGTATGTGAAACTACAAACAAGTATCATGCATGAAACTGTAAAACACGACAATTTTGATTCAAAATTGACAATAGATAATTTACTCAATCATTAGTAAAACAAAAGATTTTATAACTCAATGTTAGTATTATTTATGGTTTAACATGGTTCGTTGCTTGCAAGTTTTTTCACTACAAACTCCATTTGCTAAAGAAACTTTCACTGGAAATTGGGTGGTTATTTCGTTAGTTGTGGGTGGAAAGTATGTCTCACACTTGCAACACAAGCAAGTATTGTATAAACAAATTGGAGAACCTTCACCACAGTTAATGTGGCATTCTTGTACTTTTAAGCATTGTTTAGCTGCACCTGCACTAGCTGCACATTAAATATATATATATATATATATATATATATATTGTTAGCTACTATGTGTTTCATGCTAGCAAAATGTAAAATATGGTTTCAACATTGAAAATTTAAATTCATGATTACAAGGGGTTATACATAATTTCTGGAGAGTGATATTACCAAAGTAATATTTACTCCCTCCGGTTCACTTTAATTGTTTTTTGGATTGTTTTCACATATGTTATGGAATCCACCTCTTATTTACCAAAAAAAAAAAAGGAATCCATCTTTTATCATTAATTAATAATGAAACTGACCATATTAACTTTCATTTAAAAATACAACAATACTCCTAGGCTCTTTACCCAAGGGCAATTTTGGGAAAAAAATTAATTCTTGCTTGATATCTGAAAAATTTAAATATTTTGGACCACAAAAAAAGAGCCAAAATATCAATTAAAGTGGACCAGAGGGAATAGTATATTAAAATATTACATACTTTATTGGTATTCTTTTTCATAAAGGAAGTGTTCAATCACAAGTGTGTTTTTTTTTTTTTCGTCTCTGGTTTGACTTTGTTTCCCATTCGTTTGTCTCATTTTATTGACCGTTATGCCACACCCTACGGTGCATTTGTTATTGTTATTCTACCACGTGGTTTTACTATTTGTACCTTAGTCAGACATAGGTGATAAAAGATACAATTAAAAAGAGAATTGCTCGTTCCAAATCTTTAAGGGATAAAATCGATGTTACTGAATTTAAAAAAGAAAAAACTAAAAATGCAAATACCAGTAGTTGAATAAAAGAGAGGCTAACCTATCCCGACCAGCAAAAGGATGAGAGCAAGAACTACATTAATTGGAACCATCTGCATCTTCTCCATCTGTATCAATGAAACCATATATTATGATTGCATCAACAGTAGATACAGAAGCGGATCTAGGATTCTAGTACATGTGTGCACTACTAAAAAAAAAGGGAAAATGTATTAAATGGAAATTGATCCCTAAAGTATATAATATTCTCCTCATCAAGTCATACCTACAATAACATTGTTCTACTAATGTAGAAACTAATACACAGTGCTGCTTTAGTTTTAAGCTTGACGATTGCAAAGAATGGTAACCTAGTTAATCAATCTTTATAGGCCAAATGGCCTCGTGACCACTTAAACTTGTATCAGTTTGCAAACCCGATACATGAACTTACACTTTTCCCATTTGAACACTCCAACTTGATAAAATGGGTACTAATAAACACCTTTGACCCTTGACCAAGCCAATATGGAAGCAGCACAACTGACAAGGTTAAACTGTGTGCAAATCACGCTGCCAAAGCGCATGAATATATTGTGTTTATTAGAAAAATATTAGAGTTAGAATAAAATATAAATAAAAAAGAAAAAGTAAAAAGAAAAAAAGATTTTTCCCGTTCCCCTTCTCTTTTCCCCTCCCTTCCACCTCTCTCGTCTTCCCAGCAAAACTCTCACCCATTTTCTGTAAAATTTTTCATTTTCTATCCTAATTTCTCTCCCCCTCCCCTTTCTCTATTTCTTTTTCCCTTCATCTCCCCCCTTCAATAATTCTTTCTTTCATTTGCTAGTCTCCACCCACCATTTCAGTCCCAACCTCCCTCAACCACCGGTGGCCGGAAGAAAAGCTGAGCTTTGACGTTGTTCTATCATGGTCTTTGCCAGAATAGCAGCAAAAAAAGGCAGAATTGCAATGGTATTAGGGGACCTCCACTTTCAAAATCATGAATTTTTGTTATTTTTTTTCCCTAAAATTCCAAAATTTTTTTTTGTTTTGTTTTGTTATGGTATAAACATGACCATAGTGTTCTTGTGAATTTAATTTAGAAATAAGAAAGAGAAAGAACAATGAAGAAAAAGAGAAAGGAGAAGAAAGAAGATGAGTAAGGAAGGGAGGAGGGAGAACGATCAAGAAGGGGGATGGTTGGGTACAGATTAAAACTGGGGTAGTATGTTTCAGGTGTTTTTCCTTCTTTTTTTTTTTTTTTTTTTTTTGTATTTCTAACTTTCTTTTTGTTGCTAATTTTGTATTTAAAAATAAGACCCACAAATAACACATGTCAAGTAATACACAGTTTAGTATATGACATGTTGTACATGTCAGTGCAATTGATATACACGCTCTGTTAGATGTGTTTATTAATACCTATTTTGTCAAGTTGGAATGTTCAAATGGGAAATATGTAAGTTCATGTATCATGTTTGAAAACTGATTCAAGTTTAAATGGCCACGAGGCCATTTGGCCATCTTAGTAAGACTAAAATTTAGAAACACAAAATATACAACAACAACAATAACAATAAAGAAAGTTGTCTCACCATGTTGGAGGCGAATTAAACGGATTAGAATATGGACGATCTTTTTAAAGTTTCAAAGAGTGTTGAGAATATGAAGGATTTTACCAAGTTTATAGCAAACTTCAGTTCTTTAAATGTCCATCACTTTAGAAGTTGAGGGGTGAACGATGAATTTTTACTTTTTAGAGATAAGAACCGCTTTATTAGTTATTTACCAGTCAATTACGGTGGAAAATAGTAATAATTTGGTTTTACTGTTCTTTCTGATAAAAAGGAGAATTAGGAAGCCATCTATTCTTTTTTCTTTTCAAATTACTCCTAGTTTTTCTTGTTTTTGTTGCTTTTGGGGAGGTGTTATTACTTCATTAATAAAAGGAAATGTGGACTTTGACCCTGTGTAGATAAAGTTTCAACTATTAGACCAATTTCATGAAGATGGAAGAGGTTTAGGCAAGGAACATTTAGTAAGAGTCATAAAAAAGAAAAGGGCCAAAAATATCTCTAACGTATGAAAAATTGCTCACAAATACCCTTCTTTCACCTTTTGGTCTAAAAATACCTTCAATCTTTATTTTTTGCTCATGGATATCTCTTAAACTAAGGGCCTAAACCTAGGTTAAATATGGCTCTTTAAAATAGGAACGTGGCGTATTATGATTTGCCACGGTTTATATTCAGAATTAAATTAACCACCCATTTTTTAAACCTCCCCCATCTCTTTTTATATTTAGATTATGTTCACAAAAATTTCCATTTCCAACATGAAGCTCTTTGACTCTCTGATTTGCTTACTCTAAATCTCTATGATGACATTTTCATTTTTTTCAACACTCCATCAAAGCTTCTCTCTCACACACAGAGACAGAACGGGTTTGTATTTCTCGAAATCAAGATATTCACTTCATAACTATGTTTTGACCAAATATTGTGACATGGAAGATACCAGAATCACTTAGACGAAATTGTTATCATAAAATCGAACACCGGCGACCGTACCGGAAGGCTCTATATGTTTTACATGCACTTTGGGATTAAAAAACAGTGAAGTTGCAGTTGTAGTGAGGATGAAGAATTAGGGGTTTAAGGTTAAAAGAGGAGTGGGGGCGGGTTTATAAAATGGGTGGGTTTTAATTTAACTATGAATTGTGCAAATCATAATAGGCCACGTGCCTGTTTTAAAGAGCCTAATTTGACCCAGATTTAGGCCATTAGTTTGAGGGGTATCCATGAGCCAAAAATAAAAGTTGAGGATATTTTTAGATCAAAAGGTGGGAGGAGGATATTTGTGAGCTATTTTTCATTCGTTAGGGATATTTTTGGCCCTTTTCCGATCATAAACTATACTTTTCTGCTAACTATACAAATCTTCTTATGCTTTAATTTCACTTAATTTAAGTCAAAATTGTCGACCAATAAAAATTTATAGTAAGTGCGGAATGAAAGATAATTAAAATTATGAATGGAATATGATCATTTTGCATTGATGAAGTTAATCGCACAGATAGAATATGGAAACACTGTACATCAGAGAACAAACTCGCAACACTGCAGCGAGCTGTGGTGAAGAGGACCAGACATCTCAAAGAAATTTTTTCCCAAAAATGTAGTTATACAAAATATTTTCTGACAAAAAATTTTCAATGTTTGATTGAAGAGTGAAGGAAATTTTTGAATAAAGACTTTTAGAAACAAATATAGAGCTTGTTTGGCTTAGCTGATTTAGAGTAGCTGATAAGCATTAGGTGCTGAAAAGTACTTTTAAGTGCTGAAGCTGATTTAATAAATAAGCAGTTACGTGTTTGGATAAAAGTGCTGAAATTGATAATAAGCAGCTGAAACTGTTTGATTAAAAAGTGTTGATAAGCTATTTTTATGTTAAAATGACTTAAATGACCTTATAACAATTTACACTACTAAAAACGTCATTTTCTTCAAAATTGTAGATTCTACATAGATTCAAATAAAAATGACCTATTTATCATGTTATTTTAATTATAAGATAATATCTTTTTGTATAAATATAATTTATGTTATAATAAATATACAATCATAAATTAGAACGGGTGATGTATAAATTAACAAAAGTTAAAGAAAAAAACCTTAAATAATGCACAGTAGGGAAGAAACATGCACTTAAAATAGTCACATGGGGACATTCATGAGAGGTACAAGCTAATGTAACTGTAGATTGCAAAACAAAAATATAGAGTGCAAAACGCATAAAGGGAACATATAATAGCATGTAACTTATCAGTAATATTTTGAAAGAATATAACTCAACATATTAAAAGAATAGTCTGGAAGTAAAGAGTACAAGCTAACAGTGTGTTACAGCACCTGTGTACGTGTGTTCCCATATAAATCAATTACACGTAGAGCCACGAGCATAGAAGAACGAGCAGAGTCACCAATGGACAATCTACGAGCAGAGAAGAACGAATGAAGGGAATTCCACGAGATAGAGGAAGCAATAAGATCAACCCCTCTACTATTGCAGAAGCACGGCTGGAGAAGGCAACGGCTGTTTACGTTTCGAAAAAAACTATACGAGTTTTTGTTTTAAAAAGAAATATTTTAGGAATAGAATAGTAAATATCTTGGTCAAACCTAAAGTGCTTATAAGCTAAAATTTGATAAGTTGGGAGAGACCAACTTATGGCTTTTAGCTTATTTTTGGCTTATAAACACTTAACTTATAAGCACTTTTAATTTTACCAAACGCGTAGATAAGCTAAAAAGTGCTTATAAGCCACTTTGACCAGCTTATAAGCTTAGCCAAACGCCCTCATAGTACTAGTAATATTAGCAAACCAAATTAAAAATTGACTTTGAAAGTTGATAATACACATTTTCCTTGAGAAAAATTCTGGTAACCAACTCTTGTAAAATAAAGACATTTTCCGAAAAATACTCAGTTAGGAAACCCCTTTTCAAGTTGTTAATACACATTGCAATCATGGAGTAGAGAGATGAAGAATCAACTATCACTCATGTATGTATTACATAAGAGTCCAGTTATCACCTAAAGTCGAGAACATTAATCGTCAGTGAAACTATTCATAGACATCTCACATAATTTCATCAACCCAATCAAATACCCCATTCATATGCCAAAGATCAACATACAAAATGAAAATCCGAAGAGACAACTACCCACTCTGCAGTCAAAATTGGTGAAAAATACAATATAATGAGTACATAATACCAGAAATAATTACTAGATCATCATATAAAACCATCGACGAAACAGTAGGCATTCTGCTGATACCCTATCATCTGTTCAATGAGACATCAACCTCTAATAATCACGTCAGATGTTTATGAGATAAATGACCCAGAGGCTGTTTTTGCGATCATCATTTAGCACCTAGGAGGAATAGCGGAGCTTCTGTTAAAATCAAGGTGCCAATAGAAAGAGGTAAGCAAGGATCATCGATGCAACCTGTTCTGGTTAATCATCCAAATAATAATAGGATCCAGCTGACTTCTGCTCCCTATCCTTGGTTGATTCCAGTTTGTTGATTCTTGGACGGAAATTAGTCGGGTCCCTTCTAAATGTAATGTTCAGGTGCTGCACATAATTTGGATAGCACATCAATAACAAAAAAAGGAACACAAATCCCATCAACAACAAGAGCACCGTATAAAGGTAGTGCAGCCGTCTAAACAGCATTCATTTTAAAAGAGAAAACATTAGCTACAAGGAATATTAGTTTTGGCCAAGGACGAACATCATGAGTAATAAAAATGTTATAGTAAGAAAACTTTCAAGTAATGAAGGCAAGCTAAAAAAGATAACAAACAAGATAAATGCAAAGATCTTACTGATAAAAAGAGGTTCATTCCCGTCAACAACGATTGGGGTGCATTTGCAACACAATCTATGGAAGGCGTCCCCTCGTACACAATGACTCTATCTGCCAGGTAAGTTGCCATTATAAAGTCATGCTCTACAATAAATGCGGTTTTCTTCGCATGAAGAATGAATCTCTTGATAACTTTTGAAGCTACAATACGTTGCTCAGAATCAAGATAGGCACTTGGCTCATCGATCAGATATATATCAGCAGGCTGCATGGAATTAAGAAATAAGTTAGGTTATTATTTATAAATACACCCCTAACGTAAAAGAGAAATGAGCGGAATAGTCTTCATACGCTGCCCTTCTAAGAAATTTTCCTCTGCAATCTACAGTTTACTATTAATAGTACCCTCTAAATGGCTTTAGAGTAACGTGATACTCGTATTTGGTGCAACATTAATATAACTGTGCAGTAAGAACAAAGATCACACCTTCGGTAATGCAGAGGAGCAGCAAAATGCAATATGGATATTGACTATCAAATACAACCAAGATGCAAATACAAATTTCATTGCTAATTTGTCAATAAAGTTTGCAAAACCCTCATTCAAACGCCCTAGACAAGGAAGAAAATAAAAATGATAAACCGAGAAAAATTGGTGCAACATTAAACAAACAGATGGGTAGTCCTTCTGCAAAGTTGGATCAGAGCCTTTACAATGCAACAACACATAAAGTACATCAATCGCCATAAAGAGATACGTAACAAAATAAATAGTAAGATCATCCATTCTAAAGCTTAATCTGTGATGATACTAATGATGCTCTGATAGCCAATATTAGCAAGACCATTCTGGAAAAGCAGGATACTGTAAAGTAAAATCAGGAGGGAGAAAAAGATATCAGGAAAAAGTTCGAATATCTGACATAGAGATAGCAAAGAATCCAAAGGCAGCCTCTGTTATGATTGGACCAAGACATCTACCAGATTGTACAAAACAACCAAAGCAGCATATCTATAGAGTTGGCAAAAATTACCTTTCCAAGGCACAGGGCTAAGGCAACTCTTTGCAACTCTCCACCAGAAAGATTCACAACTTCTTGATCCATCAATTGCTCAATTTGGAGAGGCTTCATCACATCCGAACAGAACTGGGGATGCATATAAGAATCACGTATCTTTTGATGTAGCAAATGCCTTACAGTGGATTGAAATTTTGGACTGATTTTCTGGGGCTTGTATGAAACATTGAACTCTGGTATATCCGTATCAGATCCTTCCACCACATCAGGCTTTAATAGACCAGCCTGCAGTATTCAGATCCACAAGTGGAAGAGTATTTGTAACGCAGAAGACAGGAAACAACACGCATTTCAGACATGATATATTTGTATGCAAAGTGTACCAGCATGCGAATAAAGGTTGTCTTCCCGGTTCCATTCTCACCAAGCATCACAACAATCTGTGAATCAGTAAATTCACCCTCGGCAACCTTAAGCTTGAAATTACCCTGAGTCTTAGTCATGGTTGGATATCTGTAACGTGCATATGTTTCAATTTCCTCAGCCGCCTCTTGTGGGGTCTCAGCAACCTATGGAAAAATATACACGTTAAGATAATATTGTCGTGACCTATGGGTTACAGAAGAATCTGAATGTACCTTAAAAGTAAGAGATTCATCACGGAAACGTAGATTTTCTGTAGGCACAAATCCAGCCAAAAATATATTAATTCCTTCCCTGACTGAGAAGGGTAGGGTGACAACTCCATATGCACCAGGCTTCCCATATAAGCAGCAAATGAAATCCGACAAATAATCAAGTACACTAAGATCATGCTCCACCACAATGACATAGCTGAAACATAGAAGAAAAATATCAGAGTATGTGGAATGATAAATTGAAATTTTGAATGTTGAAAAGTCAGAGGAGCATGAAAAAGAACCTATTTGGTCGAAGCAAGGATCTGACAACTTGGGCAGCTTTAAGCCTCTGCTTTACATCAAGATAACTCGAAGGCTCATCAAACATGTATATCTCTGCATTTTGTATTGCAACAACAGCAATAGCAAACCTCTGAAGCTCTCCACCAGATAGATCACCTACATTACGATCCAAAACCTGATTCAGCTCTAGATCGGCACAAAGTTGTGCCTTCACATCTCTCTCATCTTTTTGGTCAAGCACTTGTCCCACATTTCCTTGAACTGCCTTTGGAATATGGTCGACATACTGAGGCTTGATGATTGCCTGTTTGAAAGAAGGTTCAAATTACAAATGAATAGAATACTATATGATCAAGAGCAAAGGTAACTGGATGCAACAAATAACGAGCTAAAAAACCATCTTGATATATAAGTGGCGTGATGATTTTTAATATTACATTGTTCAACAATTTTTTGAATGATACACTTGGTCATCATTGTAGAACGTCAAGCATTCTTTATCATTCAAAATCAATGGTCTACTGAATAATTTATTTGGATGTAGCAGATCCGCTAGTAACTATTTGACCAATCACAACTATACAGAGGAAGAACACCTACTTTTGAGTTATGAGAGCTACAATGCCCTCATAGTCAGACAACTAAATCCCTTTCACTTGAAATTTTTACTTATTTTTACAATAGCCGGGTATCCTTGATACAAAAGAGCAAGAGGCATTATGTATATCCAAAGGTGAGTGTCGCTCAGAAAGAAACCAACTAACAAAAAGCTAGGACAATTAGGATCACTGAAACACTGAATCAGATCCTCGAAAGTGAGTCACCTTCAAGTTATCTTCCAGAATGCGAGTGAAGTAGTTCTGCAGTTCAGATCCTCGAAAGTGAGTCAAGATCTCTTGCCAATCAGGTGGGTTCTGTCACAGAAAATTTAAGAAAAAGGTAAGCAAGCTGTATGGCCATGAATTGACTAGTGAAGAAGATGCCAAAGAATAGTACACTGAAGCGTCCCAAGTTTGGTTTCAATTTTCCAGCCAAAACTTTAAGGGCGGTTGACTTCCCAATACCATTTGTTCCAACCAGACCAAGAACCTGCCCTGGCCTAGGGACGGGTAACCTGCAAATATTTCAAGAATTCACTTTATAAAATATCAAATATCTGATCAGCAAGAGACTTATCCAGAAGGGATACAGCTTCAACACACCTGTGCAATTTAAAAGTGTTAGGACCGTAACGATGGGTTGTATCCTTGTCTAAATCTTTTGGCAGATTGATGATCTGAATTGCTTCAAATGGGCATTTCTGTATTGTCAATAAAATATCAGTAAGCAGGAACAATGACCAATCTGTAGCAAAATGTCTCTCATATTTTATTTTGTTTGTAATATATACAAACCTTAACACATATACCACATCCAATACACAGCTCCTCTGAGATGAAAGCAATCTTCGCAGCTGGAGTGACCTCTATACATAATTTACCTGCATAAACAAAGCTTAATTGATTGAAGAAGATTTATCTTAATTCTGCCAAATAATAAAAATGAGCAAGCACATTTCCCTGTTATATGAAGTACTTCCTCCATCCCATTTTATTTGATGCACTTCAGGCACGGAGCTTAAAAAGAAAGACTTTTGAAGCTAGTGGGTCTAAAACAAGCCAGAATGTGGACTGTAAATCATCTCACTAATGGTAAAATGGGAAGTTCAAAGTTAAATTGTTTCTAAGCACAGAAAAGTATCACACTTTTTGGACAGAGGAAAGTGCATTACATAAATTGGGATAGAGTGGGTAATGTTACACGTATTCCCCACACTGATGATTTATTCTGGCAGTGAATCAACTATACCTCAATCCCAATGACAAAAGAAACTTCCCTAGCAAAAGGATAAACCCTATATATACTTCTTGAATATCTGTTCCCAATGAGAGAAGAACATCCATTCCTCCAAAGTTTTGGCAGCCGCATTCTACCTTTCTCCACTAACGAATCCGATGCAATCTCAAGGTGACAGAAGAAGCTTCCAGGACGTTTTTTGTTTTATCTTTTTCATTTTTTACTTTTCTTTATTGGTATCAGGGACAACTGTAATGCATGTCTATCCACCAAAAACAAAGTGGTAGGACATCTTTTCATTTATCATTTAATAGTTTTAGGAAAAATTCTAGAACAAATGTAAAAAACACAATCCCAACATCCCTCAAAACTCACCTAGTGCATTCACAGAACTGTCCACACCACTAGGCTGAATTCAACTTCCACTACTATAAAACATGAAGTTAAAACCTTTATTCTAGACGACATTATTAACTTAACAAATTAGAACCACAATAACGTCATCAACTTCCAAGGCAAAAACAATTTTTAACCTAGTAACTCATATAATGATGTACTTCACAATAAAGTATGCAAGGTGTAGCAAATAAATCCCCCCTTTTCAGTGAGCTGTGTGTAGTAAATAATCTCATACAAAATCGTGCAAAGCTCAATACTTTTATTTTAACGATGGTGATGTCCAGTCCAGCTTGGGCAAGCCTCAACCATTCCATCCATCAAGCAGGACAACTCTGCCAACAAAAGCTTAGGCGGGTTGGAAGAAATTGCCTAGTTTATTTTTGCACCGCTTAAATTTGAACCTAAACCCTCATGGTTCTCCTCCCACATCATTGACCTCTAGGCCACAGTACACCCTTGGGTGTTGCAAAGCTCAAAACTTTGACAGCAAAAAGATATACACCTAATCTTAGTAAATGATCGCCCTCATTGTTTTACCTTAAAAAAAGCCGAATCCACATACAAGATATAACTTTAACCAATCAATTGATAAAAACAGTCTTGTTATATATGCATAGCTCAAAATACACAAAAGAAAACATAAAAGCTCTAAGTAGTTAAAATTGAAAATTATCACCAACAAACCTAAGCTAAACAATTAAGCAAAATATACAATTACAGCAATAAAACTACGTATAAGAAATCGAATTAGCATATACCAGTTTTAACGACAGGACAGCTTTTCTTGCATTCTTGGCGGCACTTTTTTGGCTTGCACTTGTCGGCGCTAACGATAGCGATACGGGTCAATCTCTGATCCGACATGTCTGTCTCTCTTCACCGATCTGATTCTCTAAACCCTAAGTTTCATACAAAAAAATCAAAATTAAATGAAGAAATTGCAGATTTATTAGAGAGAGAAAAGGGAAGAGTTATACCCTAAGATAGAGAGAGAGATGAGAACGTAAGAGCGAGAGGAGTGTGGGTGGCACGGAATGTGGCTATGTTATGTGTTTTTGACACTTCAGCCCTAGTGTCCTAAGAGACGGCCGAGTTTCGTTATGTTACCTTCCGTTTTTCGGTCTCGTAATTTGGGAGGTTCAAGGAAAACCTTAAAATCAAATCAACCCGACTTGCCTCATTTTTTTTTTAATATTAAAAACGTTTGAATCTTAATATACATATAAATATTAAAATTTGTATTAAGATCAAGATATCTGAATCTGAATATACATCTGAATGTTAAGACGTGCATCAAGATCTGAATAATAAATAATTGAGAATAATAAATGATTGAGACTGCTGAATGTATAAAATTTATCTTTATTTGAAAAATTAACAAACATAAAATTCAATTATAATACTAATTGATCTAATAATCTATGGCAGTTGTTGATGGTGATGGCTAATGGTGGTGCTTGTGAATGTCGACTAGAGGCGGCGGTTGGTGGTAGTGGTGGCTATTATGATTGAGGATGGTGGTGGTGGGTGGTGATAGTTAGTAATAGCGGGTGGTGGTGGTAGTAGTTGTGATTGAGGAAGGTGGTGGTAGTTGAAAATGATAGGCAGTGCCGCCTATGATTGTTGATGGTGATGGGGTGGTTAGTTGTAGTAGTTGAAGTGGATGAGTGTTGGTTGTGGTTGTGGTTGAAAATGAGGGTGGTTGGAGTGATAAGGGTGGTGGGTGGTGGTAGTCGATAATGGCGGCTATGAGTGAAGATGATGGTGGTGGTAGTTGTGGTTGTGATTGAGTATGGTGGTGGTTGTGGTGGTTGTGGTTGAGTATGGTAGTGGTGGTGGTAGTTGATAATGGTTGGCGGTGGCGGCAGTCAATAAATAATGTGGATGATAGCATCTTAATGAAATTAAGTCTCTATTATAGATCTTAATCATACAGACTATTCAGACCCATTAAGTGATTGCTAAGTAAAAAAAAAAACACTTAATGATTAAGATCTGAATAGTTAAGATTAAGATTTTAAAAACAAACTCACTTAATCTATGCGATCTTCATAATTAAGATTCAGACCTCCATTAAGTGCAAACAAATGAGATATATGTAATTGATTTAGTAAAACATCTTCCACAATCAGACTGCTTATATATATGGTATTGTCCCACTTCAAGTAAGAATAGGAGTTGAACGATCATACGTTAAAGGAAAAGGGTCAAAAATATCCTCTACTATTGTAGAATGTTCATTTATACCCTCATTATACTATTGGTCTATAACAGCCCCCGATGGCATAAAACTAGTGCATAAATACACCTCTGCCGTTAGGACCCTCCACCCTGGAAAAATTATCCCACGTGGCCTCACATATCGTTGAGGTGGATGCCACATGGCATGCCACCTCATTACACCTATCCTATTTTATCCCCCTCCCCTACTTCTTTCACCACCACCTCCCTCTTCACCCAACCTTCACCAATATCACCTCTTCCTTCACCACACATGTATTCTTTCACCACCATCAAACCACTAGTCTTGGCCACCTTTCATAAAAATCAATATAAAATTTTGATTTCTTGGTTTCATTTTCGGATACCAAAGTGCCAAAGCTTGTTGGAGCTGCTTTAGCGGACAGTATTTTATTTTGTCAAAAGATAAAGGAGGAAAAGAATAGTGTGTCCAAATGCATTGACAAAATTTAAGTGCATTGTGCAAGTTGGTAAAAGAAAGAAAAAAATATGGAAAATCTATATAATCTATTACTATGAAATTAAATTGCAAAGATGAAAATGGTAATTAAATACAGCTTTCTCTATGATACAAAGCGGAGCTTTGTAGCTGGAACTGGGAATCTAAAACTGCTTATAGCATAAAGTAAGCGGAGGAGGTGGCATAAGGTAGTAATGGAACGACTTTCTTTTCTCTTTTTAGAAAGTATACTAGCGGCAATGACTGCCTATAAAGAAAATCTTTGCACACTAAAATCCTAATCATTGAACTAGAAACCAAATGTACCATTGTATAAAAATATTTCATTATGCTCTGAACATTTCTGTAAATTATGAATTATGAGATTTTCCTTCTTTTTGTGGCAGCTGGAAAGCATCTTTCACTTCTTTGAGTTTAATTAGTTGCCAAACGGTCCTAGGTCTCACATTAGCTCAAACCAAATCCGAAAATGAAACCAAGAAATCAAAATTTTCGATAGATTTTTAGTGAAAGAATGGTGACCAAGACTAGTGGAATTTGATGGCAGTGGAAGAATAGGTGTACGGTGAAGGAGGAGGTAATGTGGTGGTGGTTGGATGAAGAGGGAGGTTGTGGTGGAAGAAGAAGTAGGGTAGGGGAGAAAATGGGATAGGTGTGATGAGGTGGCATCCACGTCAACGATATGACAGTCCACATGAGATAATTTTGCCATGGTGGAAGGTTTTAATGGAAGAGGGGTATTTTTACACCAATTTTATAATGTCAAGGGTTGTTGTGGACCAACAGTATAACGGAGGATATAAGTGAACATTTTCGAATAGTAGAAGGACATTTTTTACCCTTTTCCGTACATTCAATTGAATTGATTTTCTGAACAAGTTTAAGAGATAACTTATGTATCACTTAAAAGTATATGTGAATATAAATTAGATTAGTGAGAGAACATAATTGTCATGTATTACGAAGAAAATTTACTCTATATATTAATATTTCAACATATCATATACTTGTCTGTTTGTTTAATTCTTGTTAAATATACATTAAGTTCACTTATTTACATAAAATCCAAAAGCAAAAATACATATCTCATATTCTTAATTTGGTTATACAGACATCAACATTTTATTGAATTGTACTCATACAAAATTTGGGTTAAATCATAAACTTGAGACACATTGACCGTGGATAGATAATTTAGGTCAATCAATATGGATTTATTAAAGTCAAAACTAAATGACTTAATTTAAATCCAATTACAATGTGGGCTAGATACTAAAGTTGGGCCTCTACAAGACAAAACTCGATCCATGGTCTTCAAGCCCAAAAGTATTTTCAAGGCTTTTAGATGCTACTCCGCCCTAAACCCTAGTTCACACATATATAAAAAGGTTACATACTCCCTTTTAAAGGTATCTTGACTGGTGGAGGGAGAGAACAAAATGCGTTCCATATCTTTTTCTAGAAGTCTATAGCAAGAAAGAGAGTTTGCGAGAAGTCTTTCCCTCGAGAACGATCTGATGTGCTACTCAAAGTTCCTGGCGATTCAACATATCACTAGAAGTACCTCATTCGTTGAAGGACATGCTTAATTAGCCCTCGAATAAAGGCGATTCAATCTGAAATTAAAATCGGGGGATATAAACAGAGTTGTACTCATAAAAAATCAAGAAAATGAATATTGCTCATATTTATTTTTTTATTGCAGTTATTTAGTTTTTATATATAAAATTTGTGACGAATAAATTTTTGGCACGCCAAACGGGATCAACTCTGTCCCTCATATCTTTATCTCACAAATCAAATTTGCATACTGCGAAGCCGACTATTGTGATGGCCTCGAATAGGAGTTATGGTGTTCCATCCAAGAACAAACAAGTAGTTACAACTACAATCTCCACACTATGGTTGTCCAATGAAGTTACTCAAATAGGCGCCGACTTTAGCAGATCTGAGGATTTGGTGAATTCGTTAACTTCAAACATGGTGAACGCCATGGTGACCACTACGAATAATATGGATGAGCAACTTGCTATGATGATGTAGACCGTTGAAGCTTTAAAAAGGAGAAAGATCACCCGATTGCCAAACTCATCAGCAAGTTAGAACTCTACAGCCCTGGCGAGTCAAGTTATGATCTAACATGGCAAGCGGAGGTTGCTACCAAATCTCCTGCCAAGTCTATCAATGTCCAAAGTATCTGTCTGCTTTAGTTGTAAGGTTATATGTCGAACAACTACAAGACATGATAGCAAACACTATCAAAGCTAAATATGGTAGACTACCACAGAACTTATTGTACTACTACAAATCGAATAAAAAGTGGATAGGTTGTCTACCTATGCAATTGGCTATCACTCACTAAAGTTGCAACAATTTGATAGGAAGCAAAATCAAAGATAACACAATTTTCATTTCATTGAAACTTGTAGTAGTGCTTGTACACAAGGCAACTCTTTGTTAAGAAGTTTGTTTGTTAATTAAAAGAAAACACATTTGATTAGTACACAAATTTGGAGTTTGGGTCAATTGATTATAAGGAGCAGCTTAAAAATGAGTTCCTCAATCGTTTCTATAGCAGTCGTCGTACAGTAAGTATGATGGAATTGACCAATACCAGATAAGGTAAAGATGAACCCGTAGTGGATTATATCAACCACAAATGAGCCTTGAGCTTAACTGCGAATATCGACTCTAAAAAATTTCTATTGTCGAGATTTTTATGCAATGAATGCATTGGGGCCTTACTTACATTATCCATGGGGTTAAGCCAAGAATGTTTGAAGAATTGACGATGCTTGCACATTATATGGTGTTAAGAATTGCAAGTCATGGAAAGACTTCACATGTCTTCGATCCAAAGAAGATAGAGAAAGAATCCAAGCGACTACCAAAACCTCAAACTAAAGAAGACATAACGGTGGGAACAACTTCTGCAAAAGTCTCCATAAAATAAAAGTTGAAACAAAAAGTTGCAAGTCAATATCCTCAAGAAGAAAAGAGTCACCAACCTTGAAGGAATTGGCAGTAAAGGTTTATCCTTCCCTAACTCTAAAGTCTATGAACTTCTTGACGAGTTGCTAGTCAAAAAGGTTATTGAGCTCCTACGGCAAAACACCTCAAAGAAGCTAACAAAGTCGATGATCCCAAGTAAGACAAATTCCATCGCATCGTCAGTACCCAACAAAGAACTACTTCACCCTGAAAGAGAAGATCATGACTTTTGGTTAGAGATATGAATAAATCATTATTGATTCCACTGACACGATCGATGGGAACCATGTTAGCATAAAACATGACCATAAAAAGAATTCAACATCGAAAATTGTATAAAATTGACCCTTTATTGCGCCTCCAAAGACTAATGAAAGAACCATCATGCTTTAGTTTGGGAGCTTCGAGCAAGTTGAAGTCCATGCCTTAAAAGAGAATTCTAGAGGTAGATTTAAGGGAAATGATCATTACAGAGTAGAGGTTGATGACTCTTGAATTTCGGTCGCTTGCAAAAGCATCAAAAAGCCTGAAAACATCAACTTGCAAAGGCTAATATAAGATCAAGTAAAAATCAGCTTCAACCACATAGAAGAATAATATTCAACGCCAACACGAAGTGCAATGATGCTTTATTACAAATGGTTAGAATGTAAATTACGTCACTAGATTTCTTTTGAAAATTTCTCCATGATGCACGAGCTTAAACTATAAGTTTTGATGCTTCTTGGCGCACGAGCTTAAACTGTAAGTTAATACACTCCTTGATGCACGAGTTTAAACTGCACATTTCTCCTTATTGTACGAGTATAAACTGCATAAAAATATAATTTTAATAAACTATTTAATAATTTGATCCTATTCACCGGGGTACATAGGCAACTTAGAATTTCATTCTGAGTTCAGTCACATGAGAAAATAAGTCTGCTTTATCATGATGGCAAAGAGAAGTTGATGATGCCGTCCTCCAAAGCTCGAAAGATGGAACATTACGTGTATCATCGCATCAAGTCATTGGAAGGACGTTCTATGTACTTCTTCTCAAAATTACAAGAAGGAGTTATTCTACTCCAATGCTTAAAGGATGGCGCGCTCCATGAACTTCTTCATCAAGTTGCAAGAAAAGGCCATCCAAGCCAAGGCTCAATGGATGGGATTACCGCTCTACCTCCAAAAAGATATTAGTGATAATATACTTCTTCACCTTCTATGATGGAGAACTCGCCATGAACGTCTCCGCCAAAGCTGCAAAAAAAATACAAGTATGATTCCCGAACAATCCTCCTGATTTTAGTGCTTAATTCGAAAATTTGCTACAACTGGATCAAGAAGGGTGGAACTTCTAGTTCTATATATGTTGTAGATCTAAGAGTATTCGTTCTAACTCTCTAAATATCTCGTAATTTGGACACTGCTATCTTGAGATATGAATTCTTCGGTGAAAGCGTGCTAAGCTAAAAAGTTAGCTAGGCAGACTTCTAGATCAACTTTGAGAAATTGCATTGGTCTATCTAGAGAGAGTTAAGCCCCAAAATTTGGATATATTGAAACTTTGGGTGTTTCAACAAAGCAAACTATTGGTGATTCTACTCTCCTAGCTCAAGATATGATTTATTTTGGCAAGAGTGTACAAAGCTAAAAAGTGAGTGTAGTAAACATCATGATCAATTTCAAAATAGTACTGGGAATAATCTGAGTAGCGTTCTACCATGATATTTTCAGGTGTCATTGGTCTTGGAGTTTTCTTTCCGATGGCATATACGACTCATAGTTTTCATACACTGAGATATGTTTTTTGGCAAGAATATGCACTTTTCGGAGAATCGGCAACCAACTTTTAGTCCATTGAAAGAAAATTCAGTCTATCCGATCTAGCTAGAGTTGGACCATAAGATTTGTACCTGCTAAAGATATTTGAAGTCTGATTTTTGTAACATCAAGCGCTTTGCAATTTTATAGCTCCTATATCAAGAAATAAATATTCTCGCGAAGCTTCATAAAGTGGGAAGTCAACATGGATGGAAGGTTGAAACTCTTTGCACATTTTTTCTTCCAAGGTGAAATAGAGGTTGTTGTAATGAATCTTGAAGGTTGAGACATCCAATGTAACTTTTTTGCCACAAGCTTAAAGGATGAGATGTTCCACGTAGTTTTTTGCAAATGATGCACCATCTGCTCGCTGGTCAACGATGAAATAAGGTCGCACCAAGCCTCTTCCTTGTTAAGTTGCAAAGATGAAATGCAACACGTGCTCCCCCAAGGATGAAATATAGTTTCTCCTAGACTTGTTCTCGCAAACCCGCAAGGATGAGATGAGGCACATGCTTCTACCCCTCTGTTGATATCCAATTTTTCTTTTTTTATACTCAAAATATTCTCAAAATAGCATGTACATGCATATACAAGCATGCCCAAAAGTATTGGTATTTTTCTTTTATTTTTAAAGATTTTTTAAATCAATTTATTGTCTATTTTAATACTACAAAATTCAATAATTATTCCCAAACTAGCCTTTTTGGTGAATAATTTATTTTCATCCTCATATTTACACTAAGATAAAATTAAGGTAATTTTTTGCATATTTTTATAC